>NW_007731920.1:66259-70388 GCF_000696425.1 Galeopterus variegatus
AGGAAGAGCCATTTCCTTCCAAGTATTTCTAAAAGACAATGGGAAGAAATTTGTTAAAATATGGTTAAATTGATTAAAGCCTATAATTCATTGACAGTGCTTCCAGGCATTTTCTGTCTTACCGCTGCCATTTGTGCCTGTCTTTGAATCTGCTATTCACTATCTTCTTCTCCAAATCCATGTTATAGGATATGTATCTCTGAACAGCTATAGATATAGTGTAATTTACTGGGACAGAGATACACTAGGCTTAGGGATGTCAAAATGCCCAGTTGGGGGGAAGGAGATATATACAATTTGCATAAGTCCACAAAATGATCCCCTGAAGTTTTCAGTGTGTAATCTGCATATTCAACAGATACCATGGGTCTCAATGGGCTACACTTTGGCTTTTTCTGAGTTTAAATGAATGAAGACTTTACATTATTACTGTTATTTGGACATGGAGCTTCTGTGTTTAGAGTTAGGCTTACAGTAGAAGAGAGTAAAAGATATTTTTTGTGTTTATTGGTCATATTTGTCTTTTCTGTCTTAAAATGTGCAATATCTGTTTTAAAGTCATCATGGTGACTATAGTTAATGGTAAGGTATTGTGTATTTCCAAATTGCAGCAGAGAGTAAATTTCAAATATTTTTTATCACAAAAAATTATGTATGTGAGGTGATGGATATGCTCATTAGCTTGGCTTAATTATTCTGCATTGCATCCCATAAATACATACAAGTAGTGTCAATTAAAAATGAAAAAGAATATTTTCCATTAGTATATTTAATGAATACGTTGCCTAAGTTTTACTTCCAAAGGATTTATTCATTTACTTGTGTATTCTATCCACTTTCCCAATTTTTCTTATCCCTTATCGTACATTTACTTTGCAGTGTCCACACCAGTGAGTTAATTTTTATTTGTCTTCCTGAGCATTTTAAGATTAGCTAATAAAAGCGGTTCTCAGGATTCCTTTGTTGTGGGTAAGTTTTGTCATGAAGAGGCAGAGAAAGCCCAAGATGAGCCTCCAAGGCCCAACATGAGTTCTGTGACCAGAGAAAGACTCTGCACAAGGACCGTATATGGTTCATTAACTTCACTTTACCTCTCTTTCCCAGGTGGTAGTGATGTGCTTCTGTGATGGAAGATGGGAAGAACAGGGTGTTTTCTCAGACTTAATGTCATGTAAGACAACAGGTCAAAACGGAAGAAACCAGTTTCTGTTTCTAACAGTGAAGATGAGGAAAAAATAGAACTGGCTATTGCATAAGAATAGTAACCCTGAAGGCATAAGAAGGGAACATATGGGTGGTGTGGTTCAAGTGCTACCTTTTGGCACATTTCAGAAATGGTAATCTTTTGGACAGCAGACTGTGAAGCAGGACAACATTAATACACACTACTTCCATTAAAATGTTAACCTGCCGATTACATACTTTGCCTTGTTGCTCACCCTTAAGAAGCTAAAGCTTCTTTTTTCACACAAGAAAATGGAGGCCAGAAAAGTGAAATTACTTTAGAAAGATCAAATAAAAATGTAGGGCACTTCAGAATTAGGTCTTGAATATTAGACTCTTGGCTACAAGTCCTATATTCAATGTGTAAAGGCATAGAAACCTCCAAGAGTGACATAAGGGTGATTGGAAAGTCAGAACAGATTGTCTGAAGCAAGCAGAACAGTCTTTAGAGACTGTAAATCATCTTCCACGTCTGTAAGAGCCGCAACTGGTTGATACCCTGTATGAATACAAATATCATTTATTTAATGAATTTCCCAGATGGATAAATTTGTGGAATGTTGAATTTACTAGCATATTCACACCCTACTAGATTTTGTGGGAAAAAAAATAGAATGGGAAAGTTAAAGCTAAAAAATCTTACTGGCTTTTTTGTTATGTTAACAGAAAATTTAACACAGACTATATGTAAAAAAAATCAGCTCGCTAAATCACATATGGAAAGTTAAATTCACTACAGTTGATGAATAGACTAGGCACATTCTCAGTGGACTTTACCACTGACTTCTGTTGCATGTCATGGAAAAGTTATGGACTTTTTTAACTTCCCCAGGTGTGGTCAATGCTACCAGCACTTCCAAGACACAAATACACCATCCTTATTTCTGGAGCATTCTCTGGTATACTTCTCACTCTTTCGTTTACTTTGAAATTTGCTGAACATATCACATGGATTTAATTATGAGAAAAGGGGATAAAAAGAATTATTTTATTAATAACCTGATACTTCTCATTTCAACTTATGCTGTGAAACGTTTCTTCATTCTTCATGGTTTATTTGACTGAACGTCAAGGTTCTAACCTGACAGAGTTTCTCAGTTACATTATCCACTAAGAAATTTATTTTCTCTATGCTTGTAATTTAAAAGTTTCCAGATATAAGAAAATAAAATATATACATGTATGTACACACGCGTGTGCACACGCGCGTGCACACACACACACACACACACACACACACACACCTCACTGCCATGTGAGATCTGGCACTGGCACAGCATACCTTTAACCTAAACACCAACCTTCATGGGATGACTAATAAACAAAGTTATCTCTATATTTCTAATCCTATGCTTTTGAAATAAAAAAATGAATGAACTCAAATATACAAATTTTTTTCTGACATTGTAGACTGACACAGGTTACAAGTATGCAGAGGATTTAAAGGGTAGGCGGTTTCTAGTTGTGAAAAAACATTAATAAAATTGTCAAAGAATGCCTCACAGATATTATGAGTATAACGGATTCTTTCATAATTATTAATGTATAATTTTCTATTAAAGCAAAACATGCATTTTGCTACTTTTATTTAGTGTTCTAGTCTCAGATTTTAAAGGAGTGCCAGAATTAACTTAACGATATTGAAAATATATGTATAGCAGTTGTGAAACATTTTTCAATATTGAATAATATTACTTTTGAAATTTGAATACAGGTAGGTCTAGAAGTAATAAATGTGAAAAATGGTACTTATTCATTACAATAGCAATTGGAAGGACATTGAATATTGGAATTTTTAATTTTAGAATATTTAATCGACAAATAAAAATGTAAATATTTAAGGTATACAACGTGATGATTTCAAGTACGTGCATTATGTAATGATTGCTACAATCAGATCGATTAACACAACCAACACCACCCATGGTAACCATTTGTGTGGAGGGGAGGAGGTGGGTGTGTGGTGAGAACACTTAAAATCTACTTTCTTATCAAATTTCAAGTAGACTAGTAGAGTGTTATTAACTATAGCCACCATGCTGTACATTAGATCCCCATAAGTAATTCATTTTAGAACACACCAATATTATATATCCCCCAACTTGCAGCCACTGGAAATCAACATTATACTCCTTGATTTTATGAGTTCAAGTTTTTGAATTCCACATATGAGATCATGTGGTATTTGTCTTATTGTGTCTACTTTATTGAATTTAGCATAATGTTTTCCAGATTCATCCATGTTGATGCAAATGACAGGATTTCTTTCTTTTTATAGGTGAATAATATTTCACTGTGTATATCTTTATATTTCTCTTTCTCTTTATATATATGTGTGTGTGTGTGTGTGTGTGTGTGTGTGTGTGTGTGTGTGTGTGTCATTTTCTTTTTATATATATGTGTGTGTGTGTGTGTGTGTGTGTGTGTGTGTGTGTGTGTGTGTGTCATTTTCTTTATCCATTCATCTGTAGATGGATGCTTAGGTTGTTTACATATCTTGGCTACTGTGAATAATGCTGCAATAAACATGGGGATGCAGATATCTCTTTAAGATACTGATTTAATTTTGGAGGTGTATATACCCAAAAGTGGGATTGTGGGATCATATATTAGTTCTATTTTTAATTTTTTGATGAAACTCCATAATGTTTTCCAGAATGGCTGTACCAATTTATATGCCCACCAACAATATAGATGGTTCCCTTTCTTCCACACCTGTTGGTTCCTCGCCACCGGGGACCAACAACACAGGGCGGGAAGGGACCCCGGACCAGCAGGCGGTAACCTCTTGTGGGGCTGAGCTGGATGATGAGTGTGGCAGGCCCGATCCCCTCTGTGCTTCGGCCCGGGGACAAAGAAAGAACACTGAGCCAGGAGAGCGGTCAAAGCCGGAACTCTGTTTATT
>NW_007731920.1:71305-80273 GCF_000696425.1 Galeopterus variegatus
TTGCTTGCATTTCCCTGCTGATTATTGATGTTGAGAACCTTTTGGCCATTTGTATGTTTTCTTTGGTAAAATGTCTATTCAGGTTCTTTGCCCATTTTTAATCAGGTTATTTTTATTTATTTATTTATTTATTTTGCTATTAATTTGTGTGAGTTTCTTATAAAGTTTAGATATTAACCTCTTATCAGATATATGATATGCAAATATTTTCTCCCATTTCCTAGGCTGCCTTTTCATTTTACTGATTGTGTCCTTTGCAGTGCAGAAGCTTTTTAGTTTGATGTAGTCCCTTTTGTTTAGTTTTGCTTTTATTACCTATACTTGTGGTGTTATATTAAAAAAAAAAAAATTGTCAAGACCAAAATCAGGGAGCATTTTTCCTGTGCTTTGTTCTACAAGCTTTACAGTTTCAGATATTACATTTAAGTCTCTCATCTGTTTTGAGTTAATTTTTGTATATGGTGTAAAACAAAGTCCAATTTTATTATTTTGCATGTGGATATTCAGTATTCCCAATGCCATTTATTAAAGAGACTTTAGTATTTTCACAGAAATATTTAGTATTTTATTAAATTTTCAAACATTTGTATAAAAATTCATCTTTATTTTACTAATTTATACATACAATTCAAATATTCACTAATTATAATTTGCTTTTAATTTTATTAAATAACATGAAATATTTAAAAATTATTTATTCAAAATATTTAGGAAATATTAAGATACTTTAAATTTATTGCTTTTTGTCATTTGCATTAATTTGCACTTAACTATGCATTTACATTTTTGACACTTTCTAATACAATTGTATTATTTTAAGATATGCACTATCCAATAATATGGCCACTAACTACATTCTTAAAGTTAAAAAGTGAAGCATATAGTTATTCTTTTCACTAAACATGACAGTATTATTTTGGTAGGAATTACATCAATTTTACTCATTGTGCATATAGTATGTTATTTTTTGTATTGTAATGAGCATGTCAGGAGTGTGTACAGTTTTTAGCATCACACATAAACACTGATCTAATCAGAATCAACATATTCTGTCCAGTTTAAATGATTTATTTTACACACCAACATACCATCATAATGTGTTTTTGAATATTTTATGCAGATAAGCATGGGTTGCAATGATGCACCCAAATATCATATTGTACTCCATAAATATATACAATTATCCCGGGTTGATTAAGAAAAAATAAAAAGAAAGAAAAAAAAAAAATAGAATAGTGGTTGCCAGAGGCTGGAGAGAGGAGAATGGAGAGTGGAAAAGGAGAGGCTGTTAAAAGGGTATGAAGTTACAAAATTACAGTTAGATAGGAGGAATAAGTTCTGGTGCTCTAGGGTGAATTAATGTTAATAATAATAATGTATATTTCAAGATAGCCAGAA
Organism: Galeopterus variegatus; assembly: GCF_000696425.1. Taxonomy (NCBI): domain Eukaryota; kingdom Metazoa; phylum Chordata; class Mammalia; order Dermoptera; family Cynocephalidae; genus Galeopterus; species Galeopterus variegatus. Next base: position 72,704 of record NW_007731920.1, read on the forward strand.
AATGGGATCTTGAGTGTTACAGCCACAAAGAAATGATAAATGTTTAGGTGATCAATATGCTAACTATTCTGATTGGATCATTGTACAAAATATGCATGTATTGAAACAACAAACTGTACCCCATAAACAATTAAAGACAATTAAATAAATGAAATCAAATAAATTTCAAATAAATAAATAAATAAATATAGCATACCCCATTAAATAGTTGTATTTGTGGTTACAGATAGAGGTTGTGGATTGGGTCAAGACTCTCATGCAAACTAAGAGCAGGCTGTTCCAAATGTACACTGTATAGAAATTTGTATCATGTCTTCTAATTATTTAGAACACAAATAGAAAAAGTGTTGCTTCATAATTTATAACAGTAAGTTTTTTTAGGTTCATTTAGAGTCTTAATTTTGTCAAATTATTAATTGTCAAGCATGTAATCTTAACGTGTATCTATTAAACATGTAATAATTTGCTTAATAGATGTATCTTAACATGTATCTTTCAAGCATGTAATAATTTCTTTTAAATATTTTAATACTGTTTAGCATATATGTACTGCAATATTATTTTTTAATCCACTGGCTTTTGGTTTATTTGAAAAACATATGGAAAGTCAAATCTTAATATACTTTAAGGTCATTTTCTAGAAGACTTCTGGATTTTTTCTAATGTCCTTATATTGCTCTTGAAATCCAATTTTGATTGGATTGGATTTGGATTCCAATCCAAACTCAAATCCAATTTGAGAATAAAATTCATGATTTCCAAAGAAAACTGTCATTCAATATTAATGTGATATGGAGTAATAAGAACAGTATAGAAATGGAATTTATATTTGAACAGAGGGGTTTCTGACACTACAGAATTTTCTTGTCCTAATAAGAGAAATCGAAACATTCTTTTCAACCTCTTATGGTATTTATTCATTCTCAGTTCAAAGACCATTACAAATTGTCTATTTATTTAGTTTATTGAATAGTAAAATATGAAAGTGTATACATCAATAATAAAGATTCTACCATTACATGCATTATAAAATCATAAGAAATTACTAAAATTTATAGGGCAAGAATCTTGAGGAGGGCTATTAAAATCCTATATAATACACTATATGCACTATATAATTGTCATGCTAATAAATGTTTTATAATAGTAATTCTATATACATAGAATTCATGAGATATGAATCTTAACATCTCTTCATTTCTCATGCTGTAAGATAATTTATAAAGTGGCATATAGATTTAAAATATGAATTTTAAGTTAGGATGTTTTTTTACAGTTATATTTTGGCAACCACTTTCATATTTGTAGGACATTTTCTGAATCATATTTAAAAAGTATTGAAAACAATTTGTTTAAACACATTATACATCTGTTCTTCTTTTACTATAGAGTTAAATAATTGTGAAGTTTAACATTTTGTTTTTCATTTAATTTAGGATTTTTTGAGTATATTAATTTAGCTTCCAAAATAGGAAATACTATAGTTATGTATGACATTATCTTAGAAAATGCTTTGCTTGGATTCTCTGTTTCCAGTGAATAATTTTGATTATTGTTGAGTAAAATAATACTACAAATTAATTATATAGAGAGAATAAGAGTGCTGTAGAAGAATATTTCAATATTTTTCTAAATAATTACAGGAGTTTTAACAAAACGGATTATAAATATTCATACATATACACACACAAATACTCATGTACACATGCACACACCTGATATAGTGGAGAAGAAAACCAGTGTACTGTAAATCCTTAATCAAAAATGCATTTGAAAATAATAATTATATTAGCTTCAACTTTATGCAATAGATCAATTGTAATCTCTAAGGAATGTCACAATTATTTTTCTTTAAATTGTGTTTTGTGCTATGGGAGAAGTACCTACTTAAATTTTTGTAGTTCATTTTGTGCATTCTGGAAATGCAAACTAAATTATGCTAAAGGAGATATAAAATTGTGATATCTACATGTAAATTGGTTTTGGAACCTGAGGGAGAGATGAATTTTGTATATATTATATTAAGATCCTATCATAGTATCTCATAGATTAGATTTTATTAAGCACAATAAAAAGAACATGATTTTTTTGCACAAATTAAATTGAACTGAACTACATAATTAATTACCAAAACTCTTTAATTCCTTCACAATACAGTTGTAAAAATAGTAAAAGTGTAATGTTTTATGAACATTGAAATGTACACTCTCACCTAATGAAGATTTAACCCTCTAGCTACTATATAAATGAAGGTTTTAAAATTCAATTATACTTTAAACCCTTTCAAACTTGAAACAGGTAATGAAACTGTTATTTTTACTGCTCTTTTGTCTAATCAGAAAAGGCATTGATAATACCTTGAAAAGGTCTCACTTTTAAAGTCTTTGGAATACTAACTGTAAAAACTTCTGCAGATATAGGAGCAACTCACTAATTTCCTAACACTGGAAAATATATTTTAGCTAAAGCACTTCAAATAAACTATGTAATATGGTCTATCCTTGAATTGTCAAGATAACACATTAGATTCAGGGTTTGAAGGATATTTACTTGAGAATATCATCAAATCAATGAGATGTAAATACAGGCTTTCAAAATTGATTAGTTTTATTTTTAACCCCTTATATTTTAATCCTTTATTAATTGTGATGAGGACAGCACATAGTGGTCAAATTTATGCACATACTCAAATAGAATGTTGTTTAAATTGCTTATTTGTGACTAGAGAGGTAAATAGTAAATTAAAAATTTAAATGCATAACGATAAAAACCAGATTATTTAGTTTAACATTTCTTATTCATAAATTAGAAAAATGACGCTAAGATCTACTAAAAATGTACGCAGGGGTTATATAGCAAGTTAATGATAATGCTGAGGTTACAACTCTAAATTCATGACAACAAAGTAAACTGTATCCTGCTCTTGAAATGGCCTGCTGTCCACCAAAAGGTCTACTCCCATTCCACAGTATCACAATGGAACCTAGGTGTTTCAAGGTGATGCTCAAACCAACTTAGCTAACCAGCCAGCCTTAGAAGCAGCTATTTACTACCAAGGCCCTCAAATCATCCAGATGGGTCCATTTGACTAGTTCTAGCAATACAGTGGAAGTGAAAGTAATGTGTTGCTGCCTGGTCAAGGCTTCTAAGAACTGGGTATAGCTTTATCGCACTCTTTCACAAGTTGGATGCAACAACGATGCCCTAGTAGTTGGGAAAGCCACACTACCAAAGACTGGGTCCCTGAATCACCACTTGGAGGAAAATTGCCTTCCAACTTACAGCTCCAAATTTGTTATTCTGAGTGAAAAATAAACTTTTATTGTTAAGTCACTGAAATTTGGGGACTCATTTGATACTGTAGCCTTGTATCCTAATATAATGCCTCTTTACATGTGAAGTAAGATGTTTAAATAGAATTGACTCTACTAGCTTTATTTTAATTTTTAACTTTTATTTTTTATATAAGGAGAATGAAATTTGTATTAATTCTTAACAATCTTCTCTTTTATCTTAGTTTTCTTTGTATCATGCCTTAAATCTTATAATAAAATAGTACAAATGAGAAACATATATAAAATGCTTTTCATTCTTTAATATGCGTTAAAAAAAAAAGATTGATATAAAGGTATTTTCTACTGTGGTTATTTTGTTAATAGGTATTTTTGTCTTTTTGTCTTTAAAACTGTGGTTGTCACTGATAAAGATTTTTATACCATTTGTGACTCATAGTTCCTTCTGAGTTCAGACTTTTGATTATCAATGATATATGATAAAATATTTATATTTATTATATTTAAATAAATATTAAATAACAAAAGTCAATTTATAAAATATAGTTAGCAATACACAGATATTTTGTTAAATATGTTAAATTTATAGAAATTTTGATATTTAAATATAGAAGTAAATCTTAATATTTCTACCTAGTTATCTAACACTAATTTCTGGTAAATATACTGAGATAAGAAATGACTGGATTGCCAAAAAAAAAAAAAAAAAACTAACATGATCAGCAACTTTACCCATTGCTAGGATTTCATAATAATTTTAACTTATATCAGAATTCAAGAATCAGAGGTGAAGCAAGGACAAATCTGGGATACTGAGGCTATTCAGAAGTGTTCTTTGGTTCAGATTAATATAATGATACTTCAAAAAGTTTGCGGAAAAATAGCTAAAAAATAATATGAATCTTCTCATGAACTTTTTGAAGTGTTCTCATCTATGAGGTCTCCAACCAAATTTTTTTGGATCAATTCATATAGCAGATATGTTTTAGTTTGAAGAAAATATCGATTTTACACCCAAGATCCTTACCTTGCTTATGTGAAATTCTCTGGAGAGCTGTGCACATAAATTCATAAATCTTAAATTTGTTTACCTTAAACAATCCTAAATAGAGGCACCCTGCTTAGAGCATTCTATAGATAAGAATTATCCTCCTAAAATATATAACCAACCTAGTGCACATAAATTCATAAATCTTAAATTTGTTTACCTTAAACAATCCTAAATAGGGGCACCCTGCTTAGAGCATTCTATAGATAAGAATTATCCTCCTAAAATATATAACCAACCTATTTGCCAAGTGGTGTAGTCAGCACATTGTGAGGAGACCATTCCTGCTTGCCTGCCTTCTTCACCCCACTCCAAGGAACTTCTAGGAAAAGTATAAAGAGGTGGATCACAAGCCAGCTGTTTTAACTACCCTCTTCTGTGAATCATAATTTCCAAAAATATTGTTTTCATTTAATTTTATCAATAAACTTTCACAGTCCTTGTTGCACCATACAGCTATATCAGAGGTATCGAGATAGTAATTGACACACATGCATTAGCTAAAATCACACTATCATTCTCCTTTTATCCCAGCATAATAAAATGTTTCCCTATGTACAACACATTCCTGTGTGCTTATTAGGGGTTATTATTTACTAAATTCTAGGTTCTGTTTGGTTAATGAGTATATATACCCAGATATTAGTACAGATTTGTACAGACACTTTATGGGTCATATGTACCAACGCCCATGTGCTCACAACAGGGGGTTGTTTCTTCATCTCTTCAACTCAGTCAGTTCACACAGTGAGAATAATTCCTCTTTTTATTTATGGTACCCAAACCATTAGAGGATAATGAAAAAGACCATATTGTCCAGTTACCTACAACCATAATTAAGGCTTCTTGCAGTTTGGCTTGATTTTCACAGGCCTTCAATGGCATGGATTCCATAGTGATTAGATGTTCAATAGACTCGTAGTCAAGGATAAAAGCCTGCTGAAGGCATTATTGATGGGACTGATGCTACATTACAGTCATTATTCACTGGACCATTTAATTTAATCTTTGATGGTCTCAATCAATTGTTTATTGGTTTAGGTCCAGTATACATATGTGGTAGTATCAGAATTATTAACATGTGCTCATATGGGAAATAACTTTATCACACAGAGTACAGTTTATTTTGCCTTCAGTTGTACAGACAGCACTCATTCAAAGGCTACTTTGATCCATAAATTTTACCCACACCCCCTTAAGTGAGGTTGTTTCATTTATTTGTAATATGATCAGATTTTTGTCATATTCTACATTCCTTCCTTGGATCCCCTAATCTTCTAAATATAAATATATACACTTAATTTATATACATTAAGGCTCACTCTTTGTGTTGTGAAGTTCTGTGGGTTTTGACAAACACATAGTACCATGCACGCACTGTGAATCACACAATATACCACAGAATAGTTTTACTGTCATTAAAATCCTTGGTGCTATTAAATTCTCCCACCTTCACCCCAAACTCCAGGGAACAAATGATCCTTTTATCATTGCTAAAGTTTCGACCTTTTCAGAATGCTATATAATTGGAATCAAACAGTTTATAGCTTGTTCAGACTTGTTCTCTTACTTAGAAATATGCATTTAAGATTCACCCATGTCTTTTCATAGCTTGAAAGTTCATTTCTTTTTCCTGCTGAATAATAATTCATCTTATGAATGTTCCCCAATTTATTTATGAATTCAACTATCAAAAGATATTTAAGTGTTTCCAGTTTTTGGTGATTATGGATGAAGTGGCTATAAATTTTCATGTATTAGTTTTAATGTTGATATAGATAAAGGCATAAGAGCATGATTGCTGGATACTGTAGTAAAAATATGTTTACCTACATAAGGAAGTGCCAAACTATCTTTAAAAGAAGCTCTATCTTTCGGCATTCCTAATTAGCAAAAATCTATTTAGTATCCTGTTAAGTAATTAGGATTTTCAGACTTTTAGTTATTTTATGTGTGTAGTGATATCTTATGTTTGTCTTAATTTAAAATTTTCTAATGACTAATGATGTTGAACATCTATTTATATTCTTATATGCCACTACAAATGTTTTTTGTTGAAGTGTATATTCAGATATTTTGTCCATTCTTTAATGGAATTGATTATTTTATTAAGTTTGAATAGTTTTTGAAATACTTTTGATGCATGTTTTTATCAGATATATGTTTTGCAAATATTTTATTGCAATGTGTGGCTTGTCTTTTCATTCTCTTGGCAATGTTTTTCACAGGAAAGTTTTTACTTTTAATAATGTTAAACATCAATTTTTCTTTCATGGATCATATTTTTGATATTGTATCTAAAATCTCATTTCCAAAGACATGGTCAACTAGATTTTCTCATGTATTTCTTCTAGAAGTTTTACAATTTTGCACTTTACATTAAGGTATAACCCATTTTGAGTTAATTTTTGTGAAAGTGAAAGTTCCATTTCTAGGTTCACTTATTTAAACTATGAACATAAACTTATCCCAGCACTGTTATTTACAAGACTATCTTTCTCTTCCATTGATTCACAATCGAGGCTAAGCTGACTCTATTTTTGTAGGTGTATTTCTGTGCTCTCTGTTAAGTTCCACTGATCTATGTGCTCAGTTTTTCACCATTACCACACCATCTTGATTAGTACAGCTTTAAAAGAAGTCTTGAAGTCAGATAGCATCAGTCCTCCAACTTTGTTGTTCTTCACTATTTTGCCAGTCATTCTAAATATTTGTTTTTTTCAAACAAACTTTAGAATCAGCTTTTGACATTTATACATAGTTGATTTTTTAAAAAAATTTTTGAATAGTATGACATTAAGTCTATAAAGTTGGGATGATTTAACAATTTAAAGTATCGATCCTTCAAACCATAAATATGGATTATTTCTTCATTTCTTTAGGTCTTTGATTTTTTTATCAGTGTTTTATAATTTTTTTCAATATGGATCTTCTATATATTATATTAGATTTATAAGTAAATATTTCACTTTGGGATTGAGCTATTTGTATTTTATTTTAATTTTCCAATTATAATTTTCATTGTTGTTATGTAGAAAATCCATTGACTTTTGGATAGCGACCTTGTTTTCTGTAACCTTGTTAGACTAGGCTATTTATTCTAAGAATTTTTTGTCAGTTCTTTGGGATTTTCTACATAGATAATCATGACAGCCATCTACAAAAAAAGAGAAAGTTCTATTTCCTCCTTCTGAATATGTGTACATTTTATTTCCTTTTTTTATCTTCT
>NW_007731920.1:80962-82698 GCF_000696425.1 Galeopterus variegatus
TCTTCTACTCATTAGTACTTCATGTACAGTGTTGGGTAAGAGTTGAGAGAAGACATACTAGCCTTGTACCTGATATCAAGCAGAAAGCATTCTGCTTCTCACATTAGTATGATATCAAAGGGAGAATTACTGTAAATATTTTATATCAAATTGAGGTTACCTTCTGTTCTTAGTTTGCTGAGAGTTTTTATTATGAGTAGTTGGATTTTTTTAAGTGCTTTTCTGCATCAATGGATATGATCATATGTTTTTTTAATTCTCCAGTTTGTTGATGTGGTGGATTACATTGATTTACAAAAGTTGAACCAACATTTCATACCTGGAATAAACCCTACTTGGTCGTGGCATGTAGACTGTCAGATTTGATTTTCTAGTATTTTGTTGAAGACTTTTGCATTTATATTTATGGAAGATATTGTTCTGTAGTTTTTCTTGCTTATAATGTCTTTATCTGGTTTTAGTACTAGGGTAATTCTGGCCTCATAGAATGAGATAGTGTTTCCTCCACTTCTGTTTTCCAGAAGAGAGTATGTAGAACTGGTAACATTTTTCTTTGAATGGTAGAATTGACCAGTGAAATGTATATCAGTAAATTCCCGCTTTTCTTCTTGTTTAGCCTGGCTAGAAGCTTATCAATTTTATTTATCTTTTCAAAGAACCAGCTTTGGTTTCACTGACTTTCTCTATTGTTTTCTTGCTTTCAATTTTATTTATTTCACTTCTAATTTTTGTTATTTATTTTTCTGCTTTCTTTAGATTTAAATTGCTCTTCTTTCTCTAATTTCCTAAAGCAAAGTTAAGATTACTTATTTTAGATTTTTTTCTTTTGTAACATATGTATTCAAAACTGTAAGTTGACCTCTATATACTGCTTTCCCTGTATCACAGAAATTTTCATAAGTTGTATTTTAATTTTTATTTAGTTCAAAATATTTTTTTAATTTCTCTTCTGACCTCTTTGACTTATGTGTTATTTATGATTTGTTGTTTAATCTCCAAATATTTGAGTCTTTTGTAGCTATCTTTCCAATATTGATGTCTAGTTCAATCCATTTTGATCTGAAAACATACATATACAATTTTTATAGGTTTGTTTTATGACCCAGAACGTAGTCTATCTTGACAAATGTCCCATGACAACTTGAAAAGAATGTGTGTTCTGCTCTTGTTAGAAGTAGTGTTCTATAAATGTTAACTAAATAAAATTGGATTCCTTTTCTGATACAATTTCTTTGTTTATGCAGAACAAATTCCTGACATACTATTTTCCTGCTATCTAAATAAATGTTAACATTTCTTGCATAGAGTTCTGAGGGCTATGAATTCCTTCAATTTTCATTTGTCTAAGAACGTCTTTTTTTCTCCTTTACTTTAAAAGGTTAATTTCACTGTATATAGAATTCTGGATTGGTGTTTTTTTTCTCTCAACTCTTTAAATATTTCACTCCACTCTCTTCTTGCTTATGTGGTTTCTAATGAAAAGTCTGATGTAATTCTTTTACTTGTTTCGTTATAGGTAACCTCCATCCCCTTTGGCTTCTTTCTCTTTTTTATTTTATTTTTTTAAAAATCTGTCTGTTTATCATTACACGATGTAAATATTGCCTGTGGCCCTTTTCCAATTTCTCCCCAGTTTCCCCTCACCCTTTCAACCTCTGCTGGTCTCAGTTCCATTCTCTCCTTTTGAAAGTTCAAGGGATTATTGATTCTTGTATCTTTCTCTTTTATATTTTTTT
>NW_007731920.1:83294-85169 GCF_000696425.1 Galeopterus variegatus
CTCTCCTTTTGAAAGTTCAAGGGATTATTGATTCTTGTATCTTTCTCTTTTATATTTTTTTGTTTATTTGTCTGTCTTTTTCAGCTCCCACTTATGAGTGAGGACATGTGGTATTTCTCTTTCTGTGCCTGCCTTATTTTACTTAACATAATTTTCTCTAAGTTCATCCATTTTGTTGTGAATGACAGAATTTCATTCCTTTTTATGGCAGAGTAATATTCCACTTTGTATATATATATCACATTTTCCTTGTCCAGCTGTCTATTGATGGACATTTAGGTTGGTTCCAACTCTTAGAAATTGTGACAAGGCTGCAATAAACATAGGAGTACAGGTATTCATTTGACATGATTTCCATTGCTTTGGGTATACACCCAGCAGTGGGATTTCTGGATTGTATGGCAGTTCTACCTGAAGTTGTTGGAAGAACCTCCATACTGTTTTCCATAATGGCTGTACTAACTTACAATCTCACTAACAATGTAGGAGTGTTCTCTTTTCTCCTCACCAGCATTAGTTGTTCTCTGTCTTTTTAATAATGGCCAGTCTAACTGGCATGAGATGATATCTCATTGTGGTTTTGACTTGCATTTCCTTGATTCTTACTGATGTTGAGCATTTTTTATGTCCGTTGGCCATTTGTACATCTTCCTTTGAGAACTGCCTTTGCAGCTCCTTTGTTCATTTTTTAATAGGATTGCTTGTTATTTTACTATTATATTGAGTTCCCTATATATTCTGGATATTAATCCCTTATAGGATTCATAGTTTGTGAATATTTTCTACCATTCTGTGGGTTTTCTTTTTGCTCTGTTAACTGTTATGCTGCACAGAACCTTTTTAGTTTGTTACAGTCATGTTTGTTTATTTTTTCTTTTGTTGCCTTTGCTTTTAGAAATCTTGTTCATAAAATCTTCACCCAGTCTCAGTTACTGAAATGTTTCCCCTTTGTTTTCTTTTAGTAGTTTTTTTAGGGGTCTTATATATAAGTCTTTATTCCATGTTGAATTGATTTTGGTATATGGTGAGAGGTACAAGTCTAGTTTCATTTTTCTACATATGGATGTCCAGTTTTCCCAGCACCACTTACTGAAGAGGCAGTCCTTTCCCCAATGTGTGCTCCTGTTGTCAAATATCCATTGGCTGTAAGTATGTGGGTTGATTTCTGGGTTCCCTATTGTGTTCTATTTGTCCAAGTGTCTTTTCATGCCAGCACCATGCTGTTTTGGTTACTATATATTTAGAATAATTTGAAGTCAGGTAGCGTAATGACTTTTGCTTTATTTAGATTTTACTCAGGATTGATTTGGTTATTTGGGTTCTTTTGTTGTGCTGAATTAATGTCAGGACTGCTTTTTTTTTTTTTTTTTTTTTTTTTTTTCTACTTCTGTTGAAAATGCCATTGGTATTTTGATGAGGATTCCACTGAATCTGTAGTTTGCTTTGGGTAGTGTGGACATTTTCACAATGTTAAATCTTCCAATCTAATAGTGTAGAATGCCTTTTCATATTTTTGTGTGTCCTCTTTAATTTCTTTCAACAGTGATTTGTCATTCTCATTGTAAAGATCTTTCACCTCCCTGGTTAAATTCATTCCTAGGTATTTTATTTTTTTGGTGACTGTTGTAAATGGGCTTACTTTCTTGATTTCTTTTCCTGCTACTTTTTTTTATTGTAGTATAAAAACACTACTAATTTTTGCATGTTGACTTTCCATCTTACTACTTTTCTGTAATCATCTATCAGTTCTAAGAGTTTTTTGATAGAATCTTTAGGTTTTTCTTTGTATAGGATCATGTTATCTGTAAACAGAGACAGTTTGATTTCATCTTTTCCAATCTGGATTCCCTTTATTCTTTCTCTTGCTTGATTGCT
>NW_007731920.1:85635-86983 GCF_000696425.1 Galeopterus variegatus
ATCTATCAGTTCTAAGAGTTTTTTGATAGAATCTTTAGGTTTTTCTTTGTATAGGATCATGTTATCTGTAAACAGAGACAGTTTGATTTCATCTTTTCCAATCTGGATTCCCTTTATTCTTTCTCTTGCTTGATTGCTCTGGCTTGTACTTCCAATACTATGTTAAATAGGGGGAGTAAGAGTGGGCATCCTAGTCTTATTCCCGTTCAGGATGATATTGGTGGTGGGTTTGTCATATTTGGCTTTTATTGTGTTGAGATACTTTCCTTCTACACTTAATTTGCTGAGAGTCTTTACCATGAAGGATGTCAAATTTTTTCAAATGTGTTTTCTGTGTCTATTGAGATAATCACATGGATTCTGTCTTGATTTTGTTGATGTGGTGTATCTCATTTATTGACTTGTGTAAGTGGAACCATCCTTGCTTCCCTGAGATGAATCCCTCTTAAACACAGTGTATATACTTTTTTTGATGTTCCTGTATTCTGATTGCTAATATTTTACAGGGGATTTTTGCATCTATGTTCATCAGAGATATTGGCCTGTAGTTTCTTTTTTGTTGTATCTTTGTCTAGTTTTGGAATCAGAGTGATGCTGGTCTCATTAAACGAGTTTGGATGAATGGCCTGTGTTTCAATTTTTTGGAATAGTTTGAAGAGAACAGGTATTAATTGTGCTAGAATTCAGCAGCACAGCCATCCGGTCCTGATCTTTTCTTTGCTGGGAGTCTGCTGATTATTGCCTCAATCTTATTCCTTGTAATTGTTCAGGTTTTCTATTTCTTCTTGGTTCACTCTTGGTAGTTTATACAAAAATTTATCAGTTTCTTCCAGGTTTTCAAATTTTTTGGCATATAGTAGTTTATAACAGTCTCTGATGATTCTTTGTATTTCTGTGGTATGTTTTATAATGTCTTCTTTTTCATTTCTGATTTTTGTTATTTGTGTCTTTTCTCTTTTTTTAGTTAGACTTGCTAATGGCTTGTCTATTTATCTTCTCAGAAAAAACAACTTGTTTCATTAACCATTTGTATCATATTTTGGGTCTCTATTTCATTTAGTTCTACTTTGATCTTAATTCTTTCTTTACATCAACTAATTTTAAGATTTGATTGTTCTTGGTTTCTAGTTCTTTAGGTATAATGCTAGCTCTTTTATTTGAAGTCTTTCTATTCATTTAATATAAGCATTTATTGCAATAAGCTTTCGTCAGGACGGCTTTTGCAGTTCAATAGGTTTTGGTATGATGTGTCTTTATTTTCATTAGTTTCATGACATTTTTTATTTCGTTTCTAATTTCTTCTTGGGCCCATAGATCCTTCAGGATCATGTTGTTTAATTTCAATGTA
>NW_007731920.1:87850-93110 GCF_000696425.1 Galeopterus variegatus
GTTTCTAATTTCTTCTTGGGCCCATAGATCCTTCAGGATCATGTTGTTTAATTTCAATGTATTCATATAGTTTCCAGAGGTTCACCTGTTACTCATTTCTAGTTTTAATCCATTGTGGTCTGAAAAGATACTTGAAATGATTTCACTTTTTTTTAAATGTGTTGAGACTTTATTTGTGACCTAACATGTGATCTATTTTGGAGAATGTTCCATGTGCTGTTAAGACAAATGTATGTTCTGTAGTAGGATGAAATGTTCTGTAGAAATCTGCCAAGTCCAATTCATCTAAAGTATAGTTGAAATCCTGTGTTTTTATGTTGATTTGCTGCCAAGATGATCTGTTCTGTGCTGAGGGAGGGCTGTTCAGGTCCCCTACTATTATTGTTTTGGATTCTATGTCGTTTGTTAGGCCTGATAGTATTTGCTTTATATATCTGGGTACTCCAGTGTTGGGTGCATACATGTTTATGATTCTTATGTCTTCTTGCTGAAAAGATCCCTTTATCAATGTATAGTGACCTTCTTTGTCTCTTTTTATGGTTTATGGTTTAGAGTTTATTTAATCTGTGTAGAAATAGCTACTTCTGCTCATTTTTGGTTTCTAATTGTGTGGCATATCTTTTCCATCTCTTCACTGTTATTCTGTGTGTGTCATTACAGGTTAGGTGAGTCTCTTGAAAACAGCATATAGTTGGGTCTAGCTATAGTACAATCAGCCGGTCTATGTTTTTTTGTGGGGGAAGTTTTATCCTATTACATTTAAGCAAATTTACATTTAATCCATTTATATTTAGGTTAAGGAAAGGTATTGTCTTACTCCCTGCATTTTACGGATTTTCATTTGGATGTTTTAAACATCATTTGTTCCTTTCTTCCCCTTTTATTGTTCGTCTTTGAAGTTTGTTGGTTTTTGAGGTGGTAAGATTTAGTTTCTTTCTCTTTCTCATTTGAATATTTGTTCTATCAGGGGGTTTTATTCTTTCTTTTGTATTTCTTGAGGTGATTATCATTTTTTGGATTCTTGATGCAGAACTCCCTTGAGGATTTCTTCCAGGGCTAATTGTGTAGTGGTGAACTCCCACAGTTTTTATCTGGAAAATACAATATTTCTCCCTCACTTCTGAAGGAATACAGCCTTGCTGGGTATTGTATTCTTGGCTGGCAGTTTTTTCTTTTAGTATTTTGAATATATCTCACCATTTTCTTCTGGCCTGCAGAGTTTCTGTTGAGAAGTCTGCTGTTAGTTTGATAGGGGCTCCCTTATAGGTGACCTGACACTTTTCTCTTGCTTAAGATTCTCTCTTTGTCTTTGAACTTTTCTAGTTTGACTATAATATGTGTTACAGAGTATTTTTTGAATTGAATCTGTTTGGGGATCTTTGAGCTTCTTGGATCTAAAGGTCCATGTTTCTCCCTATACCTGGGAATTTTTCTGTTATTATTTCATTGTATAGGTTTTCCATGCTGTTTCCTTTTTTTCTCCCCTCTGGAATATACACAATTTGAATTTTTGTGTGCTTATGGTTGGCTTCTAGCTCTCTTAGATTTTTTTCATTTTTATAATTATTTTTTTTCCTTTTTTTGTCCACCTGGGTTATTTCAAAAAGGCTGTCTTTGAGATTGAAAATTCTTTCTTCTGTTTGGTCTAGCCTGCTGCATAACATGTAGGTTGTGATTTATTTTGTTGAATCAATCAGCTCCAGGAGTTCTGCTACAATCTTTTTTAAGGTATTAACATCTTTGTAAATTTCCTCCTTCATAACCTGTATTTCTTTAATTGTGTTATTATGTTGTTTAACTGAGTCTTCTTGTAAGACTCATTGAGTTTCCTTAAAGTCATTGCTCAGAATTGCTTTCCATTATTTCAAGGGTTTCCTGCTCCACAGGGTCTGGTATTTGAGAATTAATGTATTCTTTTAGTGGTGTAATATTTTCTTGGATTTTCATACTTCTAGTATCTCTACTTTGGTGTCTGGTAATGTGATAGAGCAGTTGTTTCTTTTATTTCTCTGAAGTGAGCTTTGAAAAGAGAGACTTCCTCTTCTTTTTCCATTCTCCTCTGGTGACTCTACTTGTGTCAGTTCAGTTGAGTAGCTGGTGGGCCACCTGCATGATGGCTGTAGCTGCTACTGTAGCAATGAGCCACATGTGTGGTGGCAGTGGCTGTGGTGGTGGTCTGGTGGATCGTCCATATGGAAGTGTTCTCAGCATGTTCCTGCCTTCTGCTAGGTNTTCAAAAAGGCTGTCTTTGAGATTGAAAATTCTTTCTTCTGTTTGGTCTAGCCTGCTGCATAACATGTAGGTTGTGATTTATTTTGTTGAATCAATCAGCTCCAGGAGTTCTGCTACAATCTTTTTTAAGGTATTAACATCTTTGTAAATTTCCTCCTTCATAATCTGTATTTCTTTAATTGTGTTATTATGTTGTTTAACTGAGTCTTCTTGTAAGACTCATTGAGTTTCCTTAAAGTCATTTCTCAGAATTGCTTTCCATTATTTCAAGGGTTTCCTGCTCCACAGGGTCTGGTATTTGAGAATTAATGTATTCTTTTAGTGATGTAATATTTTCTTGGATTTTCATACTTCTAGTATCTCTACTTTGGTGTCTGGTAATGTGATAGAGCAGTTGTTTCTTTTATTTCTCTGAAGTGAGCTTTGAAAAGAGAGACTTCCTCTTCTTTTTCCATTCTCCTCTGGTGACTCTACTTGTGTCAGTTCAGTTGAGTAGCTGGTGGGCCACCTGCATGATGGCTGTAGCTGCTACTGTAGCAATGAGCCACATGTGTGGTGGCAGTGGCTGTGGTGGTGGTCTGGTGGATCGTCCATATGGAAGTGTTCTCAGCATGTTCCTGCCTTCTGCTAGGTTGTGGGGGCTTCCCACAGCTCCTGCCTAGGCCCCTGTGCATGTTCCTGTCTTCTTCCAGAGAGTAGAGGCTGCCCACGACCCCGTGCATTCTTCTGCCTTCAGCTGGGCATTGGGGGATGCTCACAGGTCCTGCCTATGACCTCATGTATGTTCCTCTTCTTTCAATATTTTCTTCATGTTGTGTTTTCTGCAGTTTGGACATGATATGATTTTTTTTTTAAATTTATTTACCCTCCTTGGTATTCACTGAGATTCCTGGATCTATGGTTTGCTGCCTGTTATTAATTTTGGAAAGTCTTTATATTTCTTTAAATTATTACTTCGAATATCTCTTCTCTATTCTTTTTTTCTTCTCTTTCCCATATTCCAAATATCCATAGATTACACCAGTTCTTGAATATATCGTTTTTGTTTTTTCTCCTTCCATTTCAATTTGGGAAATTTATATTGGCCTTTTGAAGCTTCTATAGACTTTTAAACTCACAAATTTATTCTTTGTGTCCCATCTACAGATAAGACTGTCTAAGGCATTTTTTGTTTCTATTATAATTTTTCCCTATAATTTGCTTTTGATTCTTTCTTAGACTTTCATCTCTGTTCTTAAGTTTTCAATCTGTTCTTCAACATGTCTACTTTTTTCTATAAGTCCCATTACTTATTAACCACAGTTATTTTTAAATTGTTTGTCTGATAATTCTAATATATGAGTCATTTGAATCTGGTTCTAATGTTGTGGATTATTTGTGTTTTATTTGTTGTCTATTTTGTCTCAGGATTATGTTTTTCCTTTTATCATGACTTGTGTTTGTTTTTTTATTGTTTTTTTGTTTGTTTGTTTTTGTTTATTTGTTTGTTTGGGTTTTGGTTTTGGTGAAAGCCAGATGTGGTGGAGCCTTTAATGTGAAATTTTGTTAATCTGCTTTGGATTTAGACAGAGTTGAATCCTTGCTGTAGTGTAGGTGCCAGAGGGTTCAAATACCTCCAGTGCCTTTATTTTATCTCCATTTTTGTCTTTAGCCTTCTCTTAGAACTTTCCCTTAAATAGGGTTTGTGTCTTGCTGTTCTTTCAGCTGCAATCACAGTTTTATTTTATTAAAGTCTTATTAGTTAGAATGTAAATTGTGGTGGAAGAGATGCATTCTATAATCTTATGATTAAATCTCCATCTGTGTTCCTAGGCTATGTCCTTAGACATTTACAAGTTTTTGTTAGCATTTGTTTTTGTTTTTATGTTTGTTTGCTTTGTTTTTTTCTCATCCTTAGATGGAATAAGAAGGCTATAGGGGACTGGAATGGTTTACGTTTCTCTTCACCAGGTGAGATAAGAATCTGGTAAGGTTTTTTCCCCTGAAGAGTTGGCCTTTGTTATGGAGAAGGTTCTTGACATATTTTACAATGATTACTCCTCCCTTTTTTCTACCAGCACCATGAGGAAATCTTTCTTAACTCTTCATCATGATAATCTGGTTTGGTTTACAGAAGTAAAACTCACTAGACTGTCTGGGCATCCCTAACACTACAGCTCCTCATAATTTGTCATTCTCACGTTGATCCACACAGAGACTCCAGCAATTCATCAAAATTACCATTTACATGTTCTTACCAATTTATCACTCCAGGAGCTTCTCCTTCAAGTAAGCAGACCTTGGCTTAACTCCTGGATATGACTGTCTCTCCAGATTTTGTGGTGGTGATCTCAGCTCTCTGTGATCTCAGTTCTCTGATAGTTTGAGAAAAGTCATTGATTTCAATTTATTCGGCTTTTTCTTAATGTAAGGATAAAAATTATGATGTCCAAATTTTCATATGTGAGAACTCAAACTGGAAGTCCTCATAGTCAGCTTTTGGTATACATCCACTTAAGTAATTAATGCATGTTTTATCAGCTGTTTTAAGTAACCCGTGACCCATTCTCATATTCAATGAGACAACTTCTCTGAGGGTGGTAATCAATATGGTGTATTTATTTAATATTGTTTCCTTGTTTATGTCTGTACATCAGTATCCATAAAATGTGCACCTTGGAATAAATATATGCAGATGGATCCAAATAATAGAAAATGTTCTGTTTCAAACCTTAGAAGTTATTCTCTGAGATTTTTTATTTTATACTTTATAAGGTAAACAAATACTATAGTACATTAAGTGATGGTCTATTCCTGCTTGTAGCCTCTTAGTTTTGCTACTAAATGCCCCATGTAATTCATTTACTAGCTATATGGCAACTCTTATATTGGAACTTTAGCCATAGCCTTTTTCAAGCAAGTTCATACCTTTTGACATTGAATGTAGTTTCTTGTAATATTATCCATTTCATCATGTGCAAGGGGAACGTGTAGTCTTTCAGCCTATTGGGCACTGCATAATCTCTGTATGTTTGCTCATTTCATGAAT
>NW_007731920.1:94032-95046 GCF_000696425.1 Galeopterus variegatus
GGGAGCGCCGCCGCGCTTCCCAAGCGGCACACTATCCAGTGCGCCACCGGGCCGGCCCAGCCATAGCCTTTTTCAAGCAAGTTCATACCTTTTGACATTGAATGTAGTTTCTTGTAATATTATCCATTTCATCATGTGCAAGGGGAATGTGTAGTCTTTCAGCCTATTGGGCACTGCATAATCTCTGTATGTTTGCTCATTTCATGAATCCTGGTTGCTAATTCTAGAGATTTGATTTAGACTTTTGCCTTAGCATTCCTATGTCCTTCTGAAACTGCAATGGTTTTTGTTGGTCTCTTTGTTGTTTAGTAAACTCATTCATTCTTACTCTGAATTCACATGGAGATTGTCTATGTAGAAAATATAAAGACTCTTCAAATAGGCTTCTAGAAATAGTAAGAGTATTTAGCTAGGAAAAAGAAAACAAGACAAAAAAACACCAAGACTAAACAAAAAAAAAACGCTGCATTCTAGTTGGTAAATTTGCTTCTCTTAAATTTTTTTCTCTTAGAAGTACAGATTATTAATATTGAAACCACTTTACATGTAAACTAGGCTGAACAAATAATTGAATAAGTTTTAGATAACAGATCTAAGTTTCTTGCTATTAAAGAAAGAACTTAGAACTTACAAACAGACAAGGAAGCTTCCTTATATTAACTCTGTTGTCTGTAAGCAGAGTGAGAATATCAGTGTGGCCTCATGTGTATTTTAATAAATATCCAGATCAATTGATACAGAGTAAATATAGATATATTGATATACATAGTTTAGTACACACACATATATTTTCTTGTGCAAGCTGCTAACAGGGCTTGCAAGCAGTGTCAGTCCAGTAGTAATAAACACACCCGGCACCCAGATTTTGGTTTCCAAATACTATTTTCTATTAAAAGGAATCAGAGGTCTTTGGAGAAATGTCTGATCTTTAGTGCTGGGAAAAAAGATTATATAAAATAATCCTAAGCACTGTATAGTTCCAGAAAGTAAAGGAGCTTAAAATATATATATATA
>NW_007731920.1:95582-104258 GCF_000696425.1 Galeopterus variegatus
AATAAATATCCAGATCAATTGATACAGAGTAAATATAGATATATTGATATACATAGTTTAGTACACACACATATATTTTCTTGTGCAAGCTGCTAACAGGGCTTGCAAGCAGTGTCAGTCCAGTAGTAATAAACACACCCGGCACCAGTAAATATACATATATATATTTTTTTTTTAAATAAATTATATATATATATATATATGTGACACTGGAGACAACCTGAACCTGAAAGAGCTCCCTCAATGATGAAAGCTGGCACAAGTTGAGCAACAAAATGAATAACAGTAGTACCGGATTTTAACCTGAAAAATAAAATACATATTCATGAATCAACACTGATAGAAATAAATGTAAACAAACAAACAAAAAACATGAAGAAGAAGAGGCAAATTTTCTTGTACGAAAAATTTAAAGTAACATATAATGTTTCTTCCTCCAGGATGTTTCTCCTCCTCTTGAGTGAATGCTGGATTTTGTGGCTAGCTTTGAAAAAATAAGTAGGTTCTGGCAAACTTTTTTATTTAAAGAGAAGATGATAAATATTTTAAATTTTGCATGCCAAAGACCTCTGTAGCAACTGCTCAACTTTGCTATCATAAAAATATTCAAAAGCAGCCATAGATTGTGTGTAAATGAAGGGAAATGGCAATGTTTCAGTAAAACTTTATTTACAAAAACAGATGGTGAACTTGATTTGGCCTGTGAGCCATAGTTTTTTAACCTTTGGAATAGAACATGTAAAAAGGAAAAATAGTGAATTTACAGTGGAGAAACTTGTCAAACTCTACCTTAACCAAGTGAAGGTTGATATTAACAGTGATAGGACATGTAGATGTAATGTATCCCCTGATCAGATGCAATGAGAAGGTCACTTCACCTTTACGGTATTCTTCCCCAAAACCCATACCCTCTGTCTGATCATGAGAAAACATCTGACAAATCCACATGAAGGCATGTTCTACAAAATACCTAACCTTAATTTTTCATATCTGTCGAGGTCATGAATAACGAAGAAGGAACCAAACATACTTCTTAAATTTCCCTGTCAGAAACATCTGACAAATCCACATGAAGGCATGTTCTACAAAATACCTAACCTTAATTTTTCATACCTGTCGAGGTCATGAATAACGAAGAAGGAACCAAACATACTTCTTAAATTTCCCTGTCAGATAGCTCCTTATATTTCAGACTTGAATAAATTCATATCTAATTATTAAGACTGAAATTTATAATGGAAAACACGTGAACAGGGAGTTAAATTTACCCCCTAAGTTAAAGCCATATGATTTTTAAAAGACTAAAGTTGAAAAAGATAGAGCAGGATCTAGTTTTCAACATTTGGGCTAGGGGAGATCACAAAATAGGTTCAGGTTTGTGCAGAACCTCATGTGATTACTTTTTGGACATACTCTAAGTAGCCTACAGTTGATGCTTGATGTCATGGTGATGGATAAAAAGTCAAAAGTAATGCATGATTTGAAAATTGACCATAAACAATCATTTTGATTGTATCACCATCACCTGGATGAATAATTGAAAAGAAGATTATGTACAAATGGAAGGCTCTGCCTTTTTCATCTTTATATGGAATGTCAGCTAAGTCTGATTTTCGCCCAACATTAAATGGACATGTTCAAGGGATACTTTGGAGTATCCTGTCTTTACCTGTAGTAAGTAAGTAAGGATGGCAGAATGATCACTGCTTTTATAGGAAATTGATGAAGCAAGAGCAATGATTTCCATTAATTCCCTTTTTAACATTCTTGTCAGGCTGTTGCTCTAGTCAGATTATTAAGAGAGTCTAATAATAAGTCACCCCAAGTAACCATATTGGGGTTAACTGAATGTAACCACTTTACCAACAGAGATTAAACAAGGTGGTTCCTGAGATTACCTCAGTCAAATCTGATATGGTAAAGACTAGACAGGAATTGCAGCAGGCCAGAGATGATCGGTAAGAGATAATACACTGAGCTGATGTTTTACTTTAAGAATCTAACTTAGAGTCCAATCAGGAAAAATTTAGATTTTCTAAGAATAGTATTCAACATTTAAAGGTTTTCCACAATTGTGTTGAATTTGCCTACATACTACCTTAATATAGTGCAGTGGGGCTTGGACTTACTAAACTTCAAAGTAAGTTAATGTACTACAATGCTGATATGATAATTCCTTAGAGGAAGAATCACAGGATTTAAGAACTTAGTCATCTATATGACCACTAAAGAGTGGTTCACAAATCCATTTAAATTCAAGTTTCAGTGCAATCTGAATGCTTGCCAATTACATAGGCAGGAGTAACTAGGAATTTCCCTTGAACTGTGAGAAATAATTATTATTTCTTACTGACAGTGCCAATAAAGAGGAAGTCCAGGGACTGAACAAAATCACATTGCCCACTTAGAAATACTGCTAGTCTCTATTCACAAACTCACCAGAAATTTATATGACTCTGAATGACACTTTGAGTAGAAACAGGCATTAAATGCTTCGCAATAGTTTACGGCCCAGGCATTCCCACTGGGATCATATGACCTGACTGTTCAGATGATTTTAAAAGTGACTACAACTAGAAAGCACAATGGAAGCTTTTGGCAGAAACTAAATAATTCTACTCAGCAGAGACTACTGGGTTTTTAGATTCAACATCTGCCTGATGCAGCCATTCATTAAAGCCTTTTGGAAGATAATTGCCAGTTTTTCACTGGACATTTGTAGAAAATGTCCAACTGTGGAAGTACATAAAATAATCCTGAGACAGGTAATACCTGGGGTGTTTTAGGTAATGTAAGAAAAACATTCAAATACAGAAGGAGCTGTTCTGCAGAGTTCACTGCTAAAGTGGATATACTATATTCAAGATAATGCAACATAGAGAAGATCAGTTTGAACTAACCACATACATGAACAGATTGCCCAAGGGGCCATGACTTCATTGCTCTGAGTATCTACCTGCTCATTGTTCTGTTTCTGAGTCCTGTAATCATATCCTAGCCAAGACAAAACAAGCTGCTTGATTTTCTGAGGGGAGTTCCCAGATGAAGGTTTGACTTGCTTTTTTGGAAATTGTCTTTGATATATCCTGCAGATCATAAAACTCTGGGTAGAAGAAAGCAAATTTGCACACTGAGCAAATTTGTGGGCTATTTATTTAGGGATAGAGGAGGTATTATATTTGTATTCTTAGAACAGTGTTTGGGTATTTGTATAATCTTGCCCCTGAGCCAACAGTATTGTGGAAAGGTGAACTAGTCAGGTAAATGGGCCCAGGATAATCAGACAAGTTTTAACAATTCTCATATGTGGCACTCCTTTTATGGAATTAAGAGAAAGGTGGGTTACACTGAAATCCTAAAGATTGAAGGTGAGCTGCCGAGAGTGCCTGTTGAATAGAATTTCTTTATCAAATAATAGAAACAATCAGAGAGAATGCAATTGAAGTGTTTAAACCATAAATTGCCTGTCATCTTGGCCTGCTTGAATATATTGCATCTGATGAATCACTTCACTGAATAATTTTACTTTATTTACCACTTTACCTTTTACTACCACTAACACAAAAAATCGACATGGAATAATTATATTACATAGATGTATCACGTTCTTCAGCACTTCAAGAATAGAAGTCATATTTCTATAGACTGGGCAATTAAAATATCTGATGCTTAAACAGATGATGAAAAAAATTTGGAGGAACTAGGTAAACTGATTAAAAACTATATTTTCACACAGAGTAAGAAAGAAGATGAGGTGTGTTGGTGTGTTAGGAGCTTCAGTGAAAATTTTTCTTAAAAGGGAAAACTGAAATGAGGTATGAGGGATGTACATTACTTGGTGTATTTCCCATCTCACGATGTTTTTCTCTTGTCTTTCCTGATCTAGTTTCATGAAAACTGTAGTTGCAATTACATGTATTAATAGAGAGAGCTATCAACATACAAAGAATTATATAATAAGTTGGACAGTGTGCATTAATCACTAAAGGAACTTCATTATGGACCATAAAGTCACCCCACGTAACCATATTGGGGTTAACTGAATGTAACCACTTTACCACAAGGAAGAGATAGTTTTGTAACTCTTCCTTTTTTACCTGCTAAATCCTAATACATCTTTCTGGGAACTTATGTTACTGTGTGCACTAATGAACTGAAAGTACAGGCTAGCCAAGCCAAACCAACAACAACAAAATTAAAAACACCAAAAGTGGAAATAGGGAGTATGGGTTTAAGAAATAATAAAAAGAAAAGCGGAAGAAATCATAGCAAAAGTTAAAGGGCTCATGGGTGGGTTATCACCCCAGGCAGGATGCAATCGTGGGTTACTCCCAAGAGTGCCAAACCAACAACAACAAAATTAAAAACACCAAAAGTGGAAATAGGGAGTATGGGTTTAAGAGATAATAAAAAGAAAAGTGGAAGAAATCATAGCAAAAGTTAAAGAGCTCATGGGTGGGTTATCACCCCAGGCAGGATGCAATCGTGGGTTACTCCCAAGAGTATATCTCACAGAAAGAGAATAGTGCTCTTAGTTATCTCTCTCAGATCTGGTGCTAACAGATGGCTAACAGAGTCACCTCACCCATTTCATATACAGATGAAAAGCTAGTTTGTAGTCTACATAAGGACCCCACCTGGTTAATCTGGAGGAAAGATGGGATTCAGCACCTCATGATAATGATGATTGAACTGACTAATAGTTGACTCAAGCTATCATTTGACTTACAACTTATAAAATTTTTCATTATTTTGGTTTTTTCTCAGGTATGCTAAGAGGATTACTACTACTGAATTGCATAAGTAGAAGGAGGCTTTGCAGCTGGGCAAAGTGGCTGTGAATCATGATGGCACACTGTTAAGACAGATGATGCCTCAGTATCATGAAAAGCAGAATGCTGTTGTATCTGACCAATATGTCAAAGCTTGATTTACTTTACAAATATATAAAATGCAAATGTGTAAATAATATATATAAGGAAAGCTGTTACAGAACTTGCGTAGCCCTAGGGGAGTGGCCTGAAGGGTTGTGAAATGGCCGTATAACACTAATGACTCTCCTTTGAAGCCTCCTGGGGCAGCTTGTGGAAAACCTCATGATACTCTCAGACTTAGCTGTACTTAAGGATAGAGTATCCCCGATTGACTGTTATGTGGATCACACAATAGTTTTGTGTGCACTGGGTATACTCAAACTGTACTCAAGCCAGGAATATGCAACATCAACAGTACATGATTGGTCCTATTGTGCCAAAATTTTAGAGCTAATCTCAGGTGACTATGTCCAGCAAAAAATTTACATTTCTTCAGATGAATCATTGTCATTTGCTTAAACAAATAGGGACACTCTCTAATGGAGAGGTAAGTTTTATATTAAGCAAACAAATATTTATCAAGTACCTACTATGTGCCTGGCATTGTGCTAGATGCTGGGGTAACAAAGCCATTGTAGCAGAAGCTGTGATGTCCTCCGTTATCCCCAGGACAATCACCAAGCCGCTGACATACATTAGCTCTTTTCAGGATACTGGCCACAGTTGAGTCAGCTTGGAAGAGTGATAGAGAAATTTAAGAGTACTGGGTGTGTCACCGAGATGATAGAACACCACAGCTGTCAACAATGCCTGAGAGAGCTGCACCTTCACCCAGGAGGAAATATTGGGTATTTTGATCACTCTAGAATCTAACGTGGTGACAGAGTTAATTTCCAGCTTAAATGGAAATGTGCTATCTTAATCTCTGGGGATGCCTGGATATTCTGTATTTAACTTTTTTGGTCAAGATATGTGCAGTGGGATTTATGATGCTGTTTAAAGACTGAAACTTCCCTGTTGACCCCAACATCAACTTCTTTGCTGATGACTTGCAGCCAGACTAGCAGGTTTTACTACTTAAAATGACACTGTTTGCTTTCTCTGGCTGTTCACTCCAAGTCAAGATTCCTGCCACAGATCTTGGTGGTTCAAGGCACAGACTCAGTGCAGTCCAGTTGTGCAAAGGTTAGAACTATGGGGAGCTTGTGGTCTCCTATTAGATGCAGTGTGAATATCTCTTTCTGTAGTTGAGATAGAACAAATAAATTATCAACACAGTCTGTACCTGTGAGGGGGAAAGGAGTGCTTCATAATGCTACTTGGAATGTGATGTCACTAAAAACCCATGCAATGATACATATGGTATAATTATGTCCACAAACCAAATGGGAAACAGACTTTACTGAAGAATATCCTCTAGTTACATCCCCTGTCACTGAGGGTGAGTGGTAAGTAGGATAAAGTTATTTCTGTTGGGGAAAGAATGGGAAATAATACTGTAATGTAACTGAAATATGGTGTGTTAAACATTAATAATTGTGACTATGTGGTATAAGAAGGGGCTGTAGATTTATTAATAGAATTAAGTGAAAATAAAACACATGTAGCAAGTGATCCTCAGGATTAGAAAAGATTTCAGGTGGTTTATCTGAAGCCCCCAGTTGATTGGATAGCTATGAAAACATAATAGGCTAGAAAAAATACCCATGAAATTAGCCTTAGAAAAACTAAACATATGATCCTACCTCTTCTCAAAAAATATATAAATGTTCAAACAACTGTTCCAAATGGAAGAAAATAATTATCCAGTGGTTAAGAGAACATCAAAAGATCTGTGAAGGAGGGATATGGTTGCAATTAATATGTTATATGGAGGAAATTACCACTCTACTGGATGGTTCAAATCCAAGCCATCATCAGGATATAACTAGCTTATTATTTAGTATAAAATATTATAGAATATCTTGTAAGAAAAATTATCAAAGAATACCCCAAAAATATGTGGCAAGGTGACACTGATCAGGGTCAGATGGGTGGTAAGGGCCTGTGACTCACCTCTTCATTGCAGGAAGATGCCTGAGGGAATTAATGGCCTGGAAAAAGCATCCTTGTTAACACGTCAATAACCCTAACAAGATCATTTTCTAAACATATTAATGATATGTAACAGCAGAAAATTTCAAGAGTCTATGTCTATAAAATATATATGATATGATATATCTGGTCTGTCTCAACTGTTTACAAAAACTGAAAACAAAACAAAAAAAAAATGTGGACTTTATGGATTTATGTGGCAGGGCTAACCGGATGATGAAGGGTAGTCACTTAAGCTCTGTAATTAGTTGAATGTCAAACACAGTCAAATTAACTGGCTTCATTTGTGTCAGTGTTTTTTCATACACTCCAGAAATCTTTCCTATTAATCTAAAACAAAAGGAGTTCTAGTAGAGGAGAAAAATAAATTTTTGGCAGTTTCTTGATCCTTTAGGGGAAGAATGTTTTATCTATGTCTGAGGTTCGCCTTATTATTTGAATCATTTGTGAATATTGTGCTGGGTAAGATCAGTGATTTCTGTCGAGTCTGCTTGTCTATTCAACCATTTGAGTTAACACAAAATTGATATCATAAAATGTACCTGTTAAGAACTCAACTCAAGAAAACAGTATAAATACATACAACTCAATTTAAGGCATAGATTTATTTATGGAATTAAGTGAAGAAATGAATTAGTAAATGAGAAAATTAATTAGTAGCTTAAAATATGTCCATCAATATACACACAAAAAGGACCAGTCTCTCTAACAGAAAACAAGAAATGTTCTTCAATAAGCACAATGACAATAAAAAAGGAAATTATAAAACAATCTGAATTAAGGTAAAATTAAAACTTTAAAAAAATTAGAAAACTTATTTAACCAAGTATTAAAATACACACACACACACACACACACACACACACACACACACACACACACACATTATGTATCATCATGCATCACTGGCCAAATAAGTTCTAATAGTGAAACGACAAGTTGGTTTCAAATTAGAAAATATGTTAATGAAAGGTAGCCTGCTAATAAGTCATAAGAGAAAATTATATGAATGTAACATCACCAATAAGTACATCAAAGGTCTTAAAGGTCTTTAATAAATTCAACATTCATTTTACAAAAACAACTCTTAGAAAATTAAGGATAGAAGTGCATCAATAAAAATAAAACAAAGAAAAATAATTAAAAGAAAGGGGGGTCAGAAAAGAACCACTGCCAACAAATAACCATACAATGATTGAAAAGTTTACCTTTAAGATTGGGAATGAGTCAAAAATATTCACAATTGCCACTTCTCTTTAAATTAAACAGGTATATCAAGCCAGTACAGTAAGGACAGAAATTAAAAATCAAGACTGCTATAATTTATGATGATGAGATTGTATATGTTGAAAATTTTTAAAAAGTACAAAAAAACTGTTATCGTTTCTAAAAACAGAGTACTTTAGCAAGTTTGCTGGATGTATGCATTTACAATGCAGTAATCAAATCTACCAGCAGCTTAGAAAATGAAATTATTTATAAAACACTTAAATAGCATCAAAGTATCAGCTATATTAAAATAAATCTAGAATGCTATGAATTCTATTAATATATATAAACCTGAAAATATTTGACAATGAAATAATTATATGCTATATGTATAATTATATTGATATAAATATAATTTATATATTAAATTAATATAAATTACAATTATATAATGACACCAATACAATTTTAAAATGACATTTTTTTTTTTTGTCTTTTTCGTGACCAGTAAGGGGATCACAACCCTTGGTGTGGTGTCACCCACACCGCGCTCAGCCAG
>NW_007731920.1:104765-112711 GCF_000696425.1 Galeopterus variegatus
AGAACAAAGCCACCATTAAGGATTTGAAATCGAATTCTCAGTTGATATTGTACAAAAAAAATGTTTGTTATTATAAATCTACGAAGATGATGAATTTGATTGAATCTGCTATTCTAGATGTGATATGATTACTAGAGAAAATACAAACAAACTTGGCACTTATATATGTAACTATTGATATGACAAAAGCATTTTTTTATTCTGATTAAAAAAAAGAAAGATCAATCAGGTAGCTTTTACTAAGAACAGTAGTGTGTGTATAACTTTACCATTCTTTGTTAGAGGTAGTCTTTTTGCTAAAAAAAGAAAAAAAAAACAAAACTTCTGACTTTTTTGTTCAAACTAAAATAAGGACTTTGGTTATATGGCATTAAAAGCCTGGACAACATAAAGTAGCAAGGACTTTAAATGTCTTAATGCTCATGCGTAACTGATGGAGGGAGATGTAATCCATCAAAATATGCAAGACTGTGACACCAATGAGGGACCTAGGAGTCCAAACATCTTGGAACAAAATATGGCTTGCAAACTCAAGGAAAAGCACTTCAGCACTTCAGCACCATTTTGCACTTTACCACTAAGAATGAGAAATAGCCCTTGGTGGGCCACACGGCTATTCTTTTCACCAGTGTACAGTCATATATCACTTAACGACAGGGATATGTTCTGAGAAATTTGTCATTAGGCAATTTAGTCATTGTGTGAGCACCACAGAGTGTACTTAGACAAACCTAGATGGTATAGTCCATTAGATACCAAGGCAACATAGTAAAGCCTATTGCTTCTAGGATACAAACCTGTATACATGCTACCGGACTGAATACTGTAGGTATCTATGTATCTAAACATACCTAAACATAGAAAAGATACAGTAAAAAAAATATTGTATTATACTCTTATGGAACCACCATCATATATGTGTTCTGTTGTTGACTGAAACATTATGTGGTGATGACTGCATATTACTTCATGAGTATTTCTTATAACTATTTCACACACACAAACATATACACACTACACATATATACATACAAATATAAAGTCTGAAATCTGACATATGAGGGGTCTTAAAAAAGTTTATGGAAAGATCCATATTATCTTTTAATTCTACTGTAGGTGACTGTAAATAATACATAGATGCCAGAGAGAATTGGATCATCATGATATTAACACCCACTCAGTATTGGTACTGAAGGGCCACAGAGAAAGAAAATCATACCAGAAGTCAACACTAGGCAGTGAATCTAATTATCAACTGTACCCTGGAAGAGCCAGAGAGAATTGGATCATCATGATATTAACACCCACTCAGTATTGGTACTGAAGGGCCACAAAGAAAGAAAATCATACCAGAAGTCAACACTAGGCAGTGAATCTAATTATCAACTGTACCCTGGAAGAGAAATAGATTGAGGTCAGCACCTCTGATGATTCTTGGTCAGATCCAGTATTCTGGGTAGATAGGGGAAGAACTACTAAGAAACAAAATTGGAAGATTCCTGAATAGGGGAAGCTTTTGAGGAAGAACCTCTCTAGACAAAATACCGAGGATATTTTTCTTATGTAAATGGGCCAGAAGTTCTTTATGGCAGAAGAGATCCATCTTCCAAGACTATCCAATGATTACTTTTTGGGCTCATGATCAAAGCTGCCAATGTGTCAAGGATGGAGATTATCCATAAGTTCAACAATATGAAGTTCCTCTTATGAATCTAACCTGGTGCCCTTGCTGCTCAGTGCTCAATTTGCCTATGCAAGCATCTTTGTCTAAACTTGCAATATGACACTTCACCAGGAAGAAACCAACCAGTTGTCTGTAGCTATATTATTTGTAATGGATTCTGTTTTAGGGAGGACTCTCAGTTGCAGCTCACAATGACATATTTGCAAAATAGAATTTACCAGTTTATGATATTGAAAAGTCCATGGATATCTGATTCTTGGTGCTCCTGTTATCACTTATCTGTATATTTTCATCTCGTAGTTCTTTCATCTCTCATTCTCAGGCATCTCTTTTTCAAGTAGAGCTAAAACTGGTCAGTGGCAGCTTACACGGTACTTAAAGCTGGAGATTACTAAGAAAGTGGGAGAACCTTCTTATTGTGGTATTGATATCTATTTCTGGATTTCCCTTCTTGTGTCACTATCACCCTGAGTAAAACTCTGTCCAGGAATAAGTGATTCCTTGTTGGGGCAGCCTGAGAGGATCCACCATTGTGACAGTGAATGTAACTATCTAGGGGCAGTTTCTGAAATGAAAAATGATGAGCCAAAAAATAAAATTACGGACAAATGTTAGACATAGAGGAAGCAATGATTTGTCCACATCAGAGCAGATAATTCTTCTCTATTTAGATTTTTGCTTTCAACTTGCTCTTCCTCAAAAACTACTTCAAGCTTGCTACATGTCTTAGGTAATGTCCTGATATTTTACACAACATTGCTTTTGAGCTAAAAACCCAGTTAAATAAAAATGATTGAAATAACAGGTCAATAAAAAATACATGAATATCATCAGTGACTTTGT
Organism: Galeopterus variegatus; assembly: GCF_000696425.1. Classification (NCBI taxonomy): domain Eukaryota; kingdom Metazoa; phylum Chordata; class Mammalia; order Dermoptera; family Cynocephalidae; genus Galeopterus; species Galeopterus variegatus. The sequence goes on from NW_007731920.1 coordinate 107,293, forward strand.
CATTCAAAGTAACTTATCTTATAAAACAAGAATTGCCTGAATGGATATGATCCCTAGTGCATTTAGGGTGCAGTCCTGCCTGACGTAGTTTAGGACTTGAAACAGTGATAAATGTATGATTATATTCACCCTGCCAGTCAGAATGTGAGATCTGGGGACACTTTGGGTATAGTTGTGGTCGGTGCCAATAATGATTATACCTAATCAATGTGTTAAATATTTTGTTTCCTCTCTGTTTGTTTTCCCTGTGAAGATTTAAATCATAGGTCAGCAAACTGTATCTCCACAGCCAAATGTAAACTTCTGCCTGTTTTATAAATAAAGTTTTATTGGAACACGACCACAGCCATTCATTTAGGTATTGGCTGCTTTTGCACGACTACAACAGAGTTAAGTAGTTACAAAAGAGACCACGTAGCTGCAAAGCTTAACATATTTACTATCTGGATTTTTATAGAAAACATTTGATGACTCCTGTTTTAAATACTTAAGTAGTCAAAAGATGAATGCACCTCATGAGTCTTTAATTATTCCATTAAAGTATAATCTAGGAATGACACATAGACATTCTGGGCCTCTCCCTAAAAGCATGAGCAAAGAACGGTTATATAGTTTTCATAATAACTAACTGAATGTCAATGGGAATTGAGGTTGCAGCTAGAAACTGGGGACCAAAAAAGGTACTGATGAAAATCTAGGGAAACTCAGATGAATATTAAAAAAGACCAGCAGTAAAATTTAATTAATGACAACTGCAATTCTAAACAGGGAGCTTCTGAAGTCTCAGATATCTGCAAATTATGGAAAAGAAAATTCCATCAGGCACCAGTGTACTAGTGATCTGAGTAGTTCACCAAAACAAAGTGAATATGATATATTGACAAAAAAGTCATAAATCACAGGGAGCTTCTGAAGTCTCAGATATCTGCAAATTATGGAAAAGAAAATTCCATCAGGCACAGTGTACTAGTGATCTTAGTAGTTCACCAAAACAAAGTGAATATGATATATTGACAAAAAAGTCATAAATACCAGCCACATGCTACTTTCTCAACAAGATGGAAAATTGTGCCTCTACCTCTATATCCTAACATCAGAGTTCCATTGAACTAAAATACAAACAAACTTTTTTTTTTCTATTGCCTGACACTGTAATAGTATGTATTACTAATAGTGATAGTTAAATTTATTATTCCATTCGAAATACCATAATATGGATTAAAAAAACTGCTGCTTCACTAAGAGAAACATGGATGACTACCGAACTGAAGACTGGTATGAAGAAACTACCTGTGGACACAGTGGGACCATAGTTTTATTTTGTGTTCCACTGGAGAAACTGTTGGGGTTTTGTGTGTGTGTGTATCTAGAAAGTTGTATTATGTTCAAGTTTGTCATTGGTAGGGTTCTGAAGTGAAAAGAGGGTATGTCTGTGAATCAATAAGACAAGCGGTGAATTCTGGTAGCAATCACATTATTTTGCAAACTTCTATGTTTTCCCTTCTAATAATGATCATGTTACTTTTGAGGAATTACTTGTCACCTATATTCAGTACACTCTCTCTCTACCCACTTTTGATAGCCTCTTCCCTANCACCGCGCTCAGCCAGTGAGCGCACCGGCCATCCCTATATAGGATACGAACCTGCGGCGGGAGCGTCACTGCGCTCCCAGTGCCACACTCTCCCGAGTGCACCATGTGGCCGGCCCTTAAAATGACATTTTTGAGAAAAACACAGTGATAATATTAAAGAAGTGAGAGACCCGTACCTTGCCACCCAGCAATTTCCATTTGGTTGTGTCCTAAAGGACCACTGTACATATGAAGAAGTAGTAATTAAGCTTGTTCTGTGAAACATTAACTGTAAAAGTAAAACATGCTTAAAAATCCTATTCAGTAATATAATAATTTCACAAATTACCTTTAAGAGGGAATACTGTACAACAGTCAAAGTGAATATTGTAGCTGTACAAGCATATATATATATATATATATATATATATGGAGAGAAAAAGAGAGGTAAATCCTAGGAATGTAATTTTATAAAAACAATTGCAGAATATTTTGTTATATTTGATGCAAACCATACTCAAAGACCTATGAAATAATAATATATTTTTGTATGGATTAAAACATATAATATAAATATTGATAGAATGGATATACAGTAATTTCAGATGATGATTGCCACTTAAGGGGAATGATTGAAAAGTAGAAGTGGTGGGTGGCAGGGTTTCAGTTGTGTTTGAATTATTTTATTATTGAAAGTTACTGAGAGAAAAAATGAAGCAAATATGTTCAAAAAATCATATTAGTGGAGGGTGTATTTTGCATATGTCATATTATATTTTGCATTTTTCATTATTTTAAATAGTGTATAATGAAAATAAAAAAAGTCCTCTCTGAGTTTATGACCATTAATTATAAAGATCTTAAATCGTTTTTGTAAAAAACAGATTAAAAATTCTGGTATATAAGTTAACCTGTGATTGGGAATTTTCCTTTGCTGATATATTATGTTTTCTCCCTCTTTTTGAAGTTATATATTATTATTTTAACTCAAAGTAACTTACAACTTTTCAATATTAAAGTGACCAAAAATAATCATATATATATATATATAGTGCATATCTCTATACTTACAAAAAATAGAGCCCAAAATAATGGAATCCTTCATTGTTTTCTCTGCCTTTTATGATGCAACAATGAAGGAACTGAATTATTTATACAAAATATTTTGCAATTTTGTCAATATACTTCCAAAATATGATTGCATTGTTTTTCATCCTAAAATATGTTGTTATAAGCATTTTCTGTAATTGAGCCATGTGCATGGACTAGAATGTATTTTTTTAAAAGTAAAAAAAAAAAAAATGAAACTAGACACAAATTTTTAATGTTAATCTATGCATATATTTCTGACAAACCCATCATTTTTGTGTATTAAATAAGCATTACTTCTCCTGAAAAGGGGCACACAGCAAAGAAAGTAGAAATTGCTAAACCATCAAATAGCAGCCTCATCAGCATACTATTTATTTCTTTTCATTGTCGAGATTTCCAGCTCTCTGAGTTCCTGCCCTTCACATGACTTTGTTGTGTACTTTATCCTTCGATACCCTATGCTACTCCAATACTGTTTCCTTTACCTACTTATTAAATTAGAATTTCTTTATCTTCTGACTAGTTTCTGTTTTCCTCTAATCAAAGGATTCTGTTTGTTCACTGGTTAATTCCATGTGCTTACAACAGTATCTAGCATCTTGTTGGGCCCCGAAAACATTTGTTGAATGAAAGAGTTGAATAAATTTGAGTAGGATATTATCAGCACAATGAATGCATTGGTAAAACAGGGGGTAAAGTTATAAACTATGGGCATTCATGTGCCCACCAAATATATAGTACTTTCTGGAAGTAAGTTTTTGTTACAGACAAAGTTACATGAAATGAAAAATTCAAATACTGGAGATTAGAATGGCTACCTCAAGCGGCATTGATAATTTAAAGTCTGCATGCACGACTTCAATTTCAAAATAAATCAAAATAAAAAATAATATGCAATGACTTTCTTGGTCTTGACAAGATAAGTCTTTACTGTTTGTAGCTGAGTGCTGAAAACTAAGCTCAGAAATTCAGTCTATGTGATGCTGAATTATAACATTAGTTGAATTCATGACTTTACCATGTCTTTTATGTGACAGTAAATGTATTGCTAAGAAAAGAATGAGTATCCAACAGGTTAAATAACACATCTGGAAAAACTGAAAGGACTGAAAAAATAGCTGATTAAAACCTCCAATATCTTCGAGGCATCTTCGTATGTGCCTTAGGTTCCTAAGAAAGATATTCCTTTTTTATAGGAGGAAGTTAAAAAATCGTTTCTTTGCCCTATACCTGACTGTTTTAGACTGTTGATCAGAATGCAAACTCAACGCACTGAGGTAGTATAATATGAAATTAATATAAGGAAGACAGGGATTATACACAAGCAGTGTTGCAAAGAGTTACTAACTTGTATCAATGAAAATTTAAGAAATAATTGTGAAAATAGATTGTAAAGTTCTCGGGTAAGGAAATGAAACATAATTATAGCTTAAACTGAACATATATAAATATGAACCAAATTCTGATCTTTGATAATGATAAAGAAAGGCCAGAAGCCCACTGTGCAAGAGAGGAAGAATGGCCGTTTGGTAATGTCTACTGTTCACCCACTCCCTCACATACCTTTCTACAGAGTTCTAACGATTTGCCTTCCCTGAAACCATGAAATATTAAAATCATATAACATCCTCCATATGCTTTCTCTAGATTCTGAGTGCTAGTTGGAAGAGCTTCAAATAAAATGGTATTCCTGATATCAGCTAGAATAAGTGAAGCCCAATGTCCCCCCAACCAAATCACAAAACAGTATCATCAGATACAAAGAAGGAATGTGTGTGTTAATAAGGTGGCATAGAAATCATCACTAATGTAATGGTGCTTCTCTCTCTCTCTTTTTTTTTGTGGTCAAACAAATTATCTGCTTATGATGTTAAACTGCAAATTCAGATTGACCAAGTCTAGGATGGGACCTTAGATATTGCATTTTAATAGCTCCCAAGTGATGCCCATCTGCTTGTCTGTGGGACCAGTTTTGAGTATCAGGGTCTCATTCAAGGAGATCTCTTTCTGAATTTAATGGATCATAAGTTTCTGAGAAATAACAGAAGCATGCCTTTCTGAGAATAACATGCTAACACCTTAATTGGTTTATACAATAAAAACTTTAAAAACTACCTTTTGGATTGAATGACCATGCCAGTGCTGACATGTACAGTTTTATACACAGTGCACCTGAACTCATCCAATTTCTAGAACCAATGTTTATAAAGGGCTGGCCTCTTGAGTGAAGGGGATGCAGTTTCCCTGTTATAATCCCCCAAATATATGGCACACATTCTCCTAGTCTCTCTTAGTGATATCCATGGTCATTTACTGTGGAAAGGGAAATCTCTAACTTTTTAGAGACCATTATATCCCTATTTGTGTGACATTTAATCTCTAAGGACCCAGAAACATCAGTCCAGAATTCAGAGTGGTGGCCAAGAATGTAGGCAATTAATGTATTTTTATTTGAATTAACTTCACAGTAGGCCCACTGGGTCCCAGAACTCATCATGCAGTTATTTCCCTAGTTCCTAAGTTTAAGATTAGAATTGCTGTCCTTAGCAAAAGGAACGATTCCCATAATGCCTTTCTAACCTATGTAGTAAGAACTGTAGTTGTAGGAAGAGCCAGCTGAAAGCCACTTTACCTCCCTTTTCCTTGCCAAATAGTACATCAAAAGCAGGGCTAGAAGCCTGAAAAAATGGCTGAGAACAAAGCCACCATTAAGGATTTGAAATCGAATTCTCAGTTGATATTGTACAAAAAAAA
>NW_007731920.1:113471-116908 GCF_000696425.1 Galeopterus variegatus
CTAGGAGTCCAAACATCTTGGAACAAAATATGGCTTGCAAACTCAAGGAAAAGCACTTCAGCACTTCAGCACCATTTTGCACTTTACCACTAAGAATGAGAAATAGCCCTTGGTGGGCCACACGGCTATTCTTTTCACCAGTGTACAGTCATATATCACTTAACGACAGGGATATGTTCTGAGAAATTTGTCATTAGGCAATTTAGTCATTGTGTGAGCACCACAGAGTGTACTTAGACAAACCTAGATGGTATAGTCCATTAGATACCAAGGCAACATAGTAAAGCCTATTGCTTCTAGGATACAAACCTGTATACATGCTACCGGACTGAATACTGTAGGTATCTATGTATCTAAACATACCTAAACATAGAAAAGATACAGTAAAAAAATATTGTATTATACTCTTATGGAACCACCATCATATATGTGTTCTGTTGTTGACTGAAACATTATGTGGTGATGACTGCATATTACTTCATGAGTATTTCTTATAACTATTTCACACACACAAACAAATACACACTACACATATATACACACAAATATAAAGTCTGAAATCTGACATATGAGGGGTCTTAAAAAAGTTTATGGAAAGATCCATATTATCTTTTAATTCTACTGTAGGTGACTGTAAATAATACATAGATGCCAGAGAGAATTGGATCATCATGATATTAACACCCACTCAGTATTGGTACTGAAGGGCCACAGAGAAAGAAAATCATACCAGAAGTCAACACTAGGCAGTGAATCTAATTATCAACTGTACCCTGGAAGAGAAATAGATTGAGGTCAGCACCTCTGATGATTCTTGGTCAGATCCAGTATTCTGGGTAGATAGGGGAAGAACTACTAAGAAACAAAATTGGAAGATTCCTGAATAGGGGAAGCTTTTGAGGAAGAACCTCTCTAGACAAAATACCGAGGATATTTTTCTTATGTAAATGGGCCAGAAGTTCTTTATGGCAGAAGAGATCCATCTTCCAAGACTATCCAATGATTACTTTTTGGGCTCATGATCAAAGCTGCCAATGTGTCAAGGATGGAGATTATCCATAAGTTCAACAATATGAAGTTCCTCTTATGAATCTAACCTGGTGCCCTTGCTGCTCAGTGCTCAATTTGCCTATGCAAGCATCTTTGTCTAAACTTGCAATATGACACTTCACCAGGAAGAAACCAACCAGTTGTCTGTAGCTATATTATTTGTAATGGATTCTGTTTTAGGGAGGACTCTCAGTTGCAGCTCACAATGACATATTTGCAAAATAGAATTTACCAGTTTATGATATTGAAAAGTCCATGGATATCTGATTCTTGGTGCTCCTGTTATCACTTATCTGTATATTTTCATCTCGTAGTTCTTTCATCTCTCATTCTCAGGCATCTCTTTTTCAAGTAGAGCTAAAACTGGTCAGTGGCAGCTTACACGGTACTTAAAGCTGGAGATTACTAAGAAAGTGGGAGAACCTTCTTATTGTGGTATTGATATCTATTTCTGGATTTCCCTTCTTGTGTCACTATCACCCTGAGTAAAACTCTGTCCAGGAATAAGTGATTCCTTGTTGGGGCAGCCTGAGAGGATCCACCATTGTGACAGTGAATGTAACTATCTAGGGGCAGTTTCTGAAATGAAAAATGATGAGCCAAAAAATAAAATTACGGACAAATGTTAGACATAGAGGAAGCAATGATTTGTCCACATCAGAGCAGATAATTCTTCTCTATTTAGATTTTTGCTTTCAACTTGCTCTTCCTCAAAAACTACTTCAAGCTTGCTACATGTCTTAGGTAATGTCCTGATATTTTACACAACATTGCTTTTGAGCTAAAAACCCAGTTAAATAAAAATGATTGAAATAACAGGTCAATAAAAAATACATGAATATCATCAGTGACTTTGTCATTCAAAGTAACTTATCTTATAAAACAAGAATTGCCTGAATGGATATGATCCCTAGTGCATTTAGGGTGCAGTCCTGCCTGACGTAGTTTAGGACTTGAAACAGTGATAAATGTATGATTATATTCACCCTGCCAGTCAGAATGTGAGATCTGGGGACACTTTGGGTATAGTTGTGGTCGGTGCCAATAATGATTATACCTAATCAATGTGTTAAATATTTTGTTTCCTCTCTGTTTGTTTTCCCTGTGAAGATTTAAATCATAGGTCAGCAAACTGTATCTCCACAGCCAAATGTAAACTTCTGCCTGTTTTATAAATAAAGTTTTATTGGAACACGACCACAGCCATTCATTTAGGTATTGGCTGCTTTTGCACGACTACAACAGAGTTAAGTAGTTACAAAAGAGACCACGTAGCTGCAAAGCTTAACATATTTACTATCTGGATTTTTATAGAAAACATTTGATGACTCCTGTTTTAAATACTTAAGTAGTCAAAAGATGAATGCACCTCATGAGTCTTTAATTATTCCATTAAAGTATAATCTAGGAATGACACATAGACATTCTGGGCCTCTCCCTAAAAGCATGAGCAAAGAACGGTTATATAGTTTTCATAATAACTAACTGAATGTCAATGGGAATTGAGGTTGCAGCTAGAAACTGGGGACCAAAAAAGGTACTGATGAAAATCTAGGGAAACTCAGATGAATATTAAAAAAGACCAGCAGTAAAATTTAATTAATGACAACTGCAATTCTAAACAGGGAGCTTCTGAAGTCTCAGATATCTGCAAATTATGGAAAAGAAAATTCCATCAGGCACAGTGTACTAGTGATCTTAGTAGTTCACCAAAACAAAGTGAATATGATATATTGACAAAAAAGTCATAAATACCAGCCACATGCTACTTTCTCAACAAGATGGAAAATTGTGCCTCTACCTCTATATCCTAACATCAGAGTTCCATTGAACTAAAATACAAACAAACTTTTTTTTTTCTATTGCCTGACACTGTAATAGTATGTATTACTAATAGTGATAGTTAAATTTATTATTCCATTCGAAATACCATAATATGGATTAAAAAAACTGCTGCTTCACTAAGAGAAACATGGATGACTACCGAACTGAAGACTGGTATGAAGAAACTACCTGTGGACACAGTGGGACCATAGTTTTATTTTGTGTTCCACTGGAGAAACTGTTGGGGTTTTGTGTGTGTGTGTATCTAGAAAGTTGTATTATGTTCAAGTTTGTCATTGGTAGGGTTCTGAAGTGAAAAGAGGGTATGTCTGTGAATCAATAAGACAAGCGGTGAATTCTGGTAGCAATCACATTATTTTGCAAACTTCTATGTTTTCCCTTCTAATAATGATCATGTTACTTTTGAGGAATTACTTGTCACCTATATTCAGTACACTCTCTCTCTACCCACTTTTGATAGCCTCTTCCCTAGATGTCTTATTATCTATAAGAAGAATTCTACTTTTGCAAAATTACACAAAGTAATGAAGGGCTAGGGTCAT
>NW_007731920.1:117002-128433 GCF_000696425.1 Galeopterus variegatus
TTTGCAAACTTCTATGTTTTCCCTTCTAATAATGATCATGTTACTTTTGAGGAATTACTTGTATTTATTTTAATTACAGTACACTCTCTCTCTACCCACTTTTGATAGCCTCTTCCCTAGATGTCTTATTATCTATAAGAAGAATTCTACTTTTGCAAAATTACACAAAATAATGAAGGGCTAGGGTCAGAATCGTTTAGTGGTGTACCCAGATTATAGCCTACGCATTCTTATTCCTAAAATCCACAGAGCTAAGCTGCTCCTTGCCTTAAATCAGAGTTTGTTGCCCAGATTTTTCTTTGAATTTATGAGGTTTGTACTTCTTCGTTTGGAAATTAGTTAGCCAAATTTAATTTACATTACTTTCACCCTAACTGAACCATAAATAAACATGAACAATGAGACATGTCTTTGTTTTCAAGGAGTTCATATTCCAACGGTGGAACAAGTACATGATAAATTCTCTCATACCAGTAGTTTATAAATTCTGTCAAGTAATCTAAAACCTAATAATTGGGAACATTTATTTATCTATTCATGATTAAGAATCTTGATGTGCTAACTTTTGCTAGGCTAACAGATACTGTGGTAAGCACTAGAAATTAAATAAAAATTAATTGATTAAAAATAAAATAAATAAATGGATGCTACCACAATCTTTAAAATGTTTACAGTATAAAAAACAGAGATGCAATTCAGCAAACACACTGAAGTTTAATAAATGCTAGGAGTATGCAACACTGCTATTAGAGTACGGGGGGAGGCACAGAAATCAGCAAGAGGGAGGAAGAAAGGTTTCCCAGAGAAGATATTATGATCTGATTTTCAAAAGATGCATAAAATTAGCTAAGGGGGAAAGCAGGAAGCATGACAGTCCAAGACAAACAAATTTTATTATGAGAGAAGTTGATAAAGTTAGAAGATAAAAGGCAGGCTAGAATGAATGGAGCCTACTCTTACTACTCTTAACAAACACATTCATATTTCAAAACCTTTTCAAAGTGATATCTAAACTATTCATTTACTCAGCTGCATTTCATGAATTCTAAATTTATTTTTCTAATACAATCTAAGTTGCTTTGTAATATATTCCTTGTATTTTACATTTAGGGGCATGACTAAATGAATTTGAAAAGAAATTTCATGTGTATATATAAATATATCACTTTATCTAACCATGACTTAAATAATCATTAATTGTATCCAATTGTGTCAGTCCTGTAGAGGAAGACCAACCTGAAAGTTGTAGATTACTTGGTACCATAAATTGTTCATTCTGTAATCAAATGTTTCTTCCATTATTATTTATTTGAAAAGCAAACCTTTATTGCTTTTGGTTGCATATTTATATCTTTGCGTGTTTTTCGTTGTATAATTTTATGGTACATTTTACATTTCTATTTAATATATCTGATAGGATTCTGGATGAAAGTTTTATATTTATTTTTCAAAATTATGTGTTCAGGGCCGGCCCGGTGGCACACTGGATAGTGCGCCACTTGGGAAGCGCGGCGGCACTCCCGCCCGAGGGTTCGGATCCCACATACAGACCGGTTCCCGCTCACTGGCTGAGCGAGGCGCGGGAGCAACACTGAGGGTTGCGATCCGTTGCCGGACATGGAAAAAGACAAAAGACCAAAAAAAAAAAAAAATTATGTGTTCAAAATCTTATTTTTCTTTATGCATTGTATTGTTTTGGACAGTGATTAATAAAATAAAGTCTTTATTTTATAAAAACTACTTCTAAAAAGAAAATTGTTCTTAAAATGCCATTTTATCTAGTCCTTTAAAAAAAATATCACAACTGTTTGACCTTTGTCTTTTAGGGAAAGGCGCCTCTTTTTTTTATGAAATTAGAAATTAAAATTTTCCAAATGAATATGTTTCCATTATAAGTTCCGTTATATACAAGTGAATTGCCTGTTCATCTAGAAATTTCAAATATCTGTAGAAGTTACATACATCATAAGAAATTTGATTATTTTTATCCTACTCTAAGAAGTGAAGTTGATAAAGAGGCATCTGTATAAGTGTTATGTTTAAGTCCTTTACCTGTTTAATGAATTTTTCTAGTTTCAGCTCCACAATTTAAAACTTACTATTAGCAATTATGAACTAAATTAGATCAATGCACTTGATGAAAATAAGAATTTCCTTGATGTTTCTATACCATTCCTTAGCAGAGTACCTGAATTAAAGTAGGCACTCATAAACATCATTGAGGGACTAATTAAATAATGGTGATGATTCTCGCTTCATCTGTACTATTAAAATCCTCATTGAACCCCAGCTCTCATAAGCCACTCTCAGTAGATCTTAAATGAATCTCAGGAGAAGTGATTTACTATTCAGTGTTATGTGATAAGCTCCATTGTCTCAATTAATAGAAAGAAAATAAAAATTACTTACCTGCTGACAGCATCTTCTCAGATGACTCTGTATTACTAATTAATGGTTCCAGGTTTGAATGACCATTGTGTTTCCTACCTGCTGTCATCTACCTGCCAGTGTATGTAATCTGTTCTTTAGTTGGCTTATGGCTTAAAAAATACTGACATTTTATTCTAGCCTTAAATTTCTTTGTCTGAGACACAATCTCTTTTTAGCAAAATTCCATACTTAGATGAACCAGTAGGTTGGACCATTTACTAAATGTAATTCCTTTTTCCATCTGATGATCAGGGCTAAGTTTTGTTTCTCTTAAAGCCTGTATCGTTACAGTTTAGATCAAGTTGGATGGCAAGCATGCAACCCTCTCCTAATCTCATCTGTCCTGGAGAACATGTGCCTTACGGAGAAATGAATGTGGAGAAGCAAGTGTTGAATATCTTGTTAAACTTTTTTCCTAGGGTAGCAGTTCTCAAAATATGGTTTAGAGACCTCTGCAGACCCTTGAAATATTTTACAGAGTCTGTAAGATCAAAACTCTTTTCATAATAACATTCAAATGTGATTTAGCTTTTTCATTTTCATTTTCTCATGAGTGTACAGTTGAGTCTTCCAGAGGCTACATGACATGTGAATTTACAACAGATTAAATGTAGAAACAAATAGTTGATTCCAGATGTCTTCTATTAAGCCCGACATTAAATAAATTTGCAAAAATATAAACAATGTCTATTTTCTCACCTTTTTTGAAAAATATTGCCACTTTTTATTAAATAATGTTAAGTATTATTTTTAATTGACAAATCATAATTATATACATTTATAGAATACAATGCAATGTTTTAATATATGTATATGATGTGGAATTATTACAGTAAGCTAATTAACAAATTCATCACCTTGTTTACTTGTCATTTTTTGTGGTGAGACATTTGAAATTTACTCTCTTGGTTATTTTGAAATACACAATACAACATTTTTGTCTATAGTCACCATGCTGTACAATAGATCTCCAAATGTATTCCTTGTTTTGTAATGACAAATATGCCTACTGTCCTGATTTGATCATCACTTACTGCACACAAATACTGATAGTCAACTCTGTATTCCACGAATATGTATAATCAATTATGTTTGAATAAAAAAAATCTTTATGTCTATTTGAAACTTTGTAACCTCTAATCAACTCCCCATTCATTCATTTCTTCTACCCTCCGAAAGTCTCTTCTAATCATTATTCTGTTCTCAACTTCTATGAGTTCAACTTTTTTAGATTCCACGTATAAGTGAGAACATGCAGTGTTTGTCTTTCTGTGCCTCAGAATAATGTCCTTCTGTTCATTCACATTGTCAAAAATGACAGGAATTTCTTCTTTTACAAGGCTAAATAATATTCCATACTGTATATAGACCACATTTTCTTTATCTGTTCATCTGTTGATGGACACTTACGTAGATTTTGTATTCTGGCTATTTTGAATAATGCTGCAATGAACATGGGAGTGCCCATAATCCTTTGATACACTGATTTCAGTTCCTTTGGGTATGTGCTTAGAAGTGGGATTGCTTTTCATTACCACAATAGGTTTATTCCTATTTTAAATAAATTAATAAATTCATATTTTGAAGAGATTTCAGTTTTAATTTCTAAGTCAGTAATTATCAATAGATATAACACACATAGGCAAAAGCTCTTTGGCTCCTCACTAATTTTAATATGTGTAAAGGAGTATAAGAGAAAAGAAAAAGAGAGGGAGAGACAATTGCTGCCAAGAATAACTTGGAAGTTAAGAGATACAGTCTTGAGATACAGTCTTTTTAAAATTTTTATTAAAAAAATAAGACAGCATTACCTATGGTATTAGGAAACCAAGGCTATATAGCTCAATTGCTTCATCAAATAACCAACCTTAAAGTTATTCTGCAAGATATTCACGTACTGTTATATTCACAAAGACCTTCTTCTCCCACCCCCACCACTTCAGATGCCTTATTTTATCATCACACTTTTCCTATTGTTGGTTCATCCTATTTTTGTTTTTTATTTTGATTTTCTCTTTGAAAATTTCTCCTTTACTTTCAACGAAGAAATAATATTATCCCTGAAGAAATGGAGGTCATACAAATTTAGGTTAAGACAAATTGAAATAAAAATCTTACAATTCTCATAATATATTTATGAGCCATTTAAAAATTCAACATTTCTGCCAGAGCAACTATGTACTTCAAATACTTTAATGTGAACTTTAACTGTTCTTCATTACATTTTGCTTTAACTTAGCTGAAGACATGTACTATGAAAAGGCCATGCATATTATGACATCTTAAATGTAAACTATTTCCCTAGCTAGTAGTTAGAGTGTGAGATGTTCATGTTAATGACATAAACAATTTTGAATATATCCTTGGAGCATAAAAAATATGCCTAAATTCCACATGTGATTTATCATCCATCAGTTGAACCCTGCTTAGAGAAGATAATTTGCTAATGAGATAATAATGATTTCTACATGTATTTTGCTGGTATTAAAATAAAGATAATTTAAATAGTATCTATAAAACTCTTCAGATTTTTTAAAGGAAAAAATACACTCTTGAATGATTAATTCATCATCATCCAAGTTGCTCTTCTTTACTTCTCTTGGGACTATAGGTTATGATTGTGCAAGTACAGGAACACCCAACACTTAGTGAAAATTCACACAGATTTTCACATAAAGAACACTCATGGTAGCAATGAAGTGCAACCTACACTATCATGTACAATAGCCCTGACTTCCCATCCTACATTACCACTAGGTATAGTGAGAGGTATACAAGATATTTACATACATTTGCCTGTACATATATATGTATATATATATAATAAACTATTACATAAATTATTAGATATTATATACATACATACATATTATTCTGTACTGCTTTTGGCAGAGAATCTACGTTTTCACCCTTCTCAACTCACCAAGATTGAGTATTTGCCTATTATTATCTGTTCAACATTTCAATTGGCATATCTCCTAAAGAAAAAAACAGTCTTGCTATTTTCTGAAAATGTACCATTATTTTTCACAATTGGAATTGCTTGTATCATAGTCATATTGAAGAATTCACTCAAGGTCTCCCGTGGAGCCATGCACACAGCAGTAATTTACCTAACACTGAATCTTGAAGCATGTCGTTGACCTTGGGATTTAAGCCTATGACTGCATTCCAGTATGATTGTTATGGTAAGATCAAGATCTCCTGAAATAATCTTTCAGCTTCAATTGTTCTATCACTCAAAAATATATCCAGAAAAGAAAAACAAACAGGCAAAGAAAACTCAAAACACCCTATTCTGGATTGGTTTGAAGCATTAAATTTTTGATGAGTTGATAATATAATAGCTTTTATTAAATAGAAATGCATCATTAGTATTGATTTACTTGCCACATCTTAGGCACAGTCAGCTCTGTGCCCCATGAATATGTATAATCAATAAAAATAAAATAAATGCAACTGAAACTTTAATAAAATAATTTTATAAACATTGTGGACTATAAGAACTGTGTCTGAGGATGGTTTAATTGTCTATTATACTTCCCTTAAAGAATTGTGTTTGTTTATTTTATTTTATTTTATTTATTTATTTATTTATTTATTTTTTAAAGATGACCGGTAAGGGGATCTTAACCCTTGACTTGGTGTTGTCAGCACCACGCTCACCCAGTGAGCGAACCGGCCATCCCTATATGGGATCCGAACCCGGGGCCTTGGTGTTATCAGCACCGCACTCTCCTGAGTGAGCCACGGGCCGGCCCAAGAATTGTGTTTGTTTAAAACCACACCACATCATGAGATAATTGATTGAACACTAAAGGCATTGACTTCATCTTAGATGTTCCTCAAAATTTTGGGTTGCTGTGTACAGTGAATAGGAAACAAGTAAAGGATTATTTGAGCTAAAGCCCAAGGATCAGTCATAAACATGGTCTGCTTCACAATGAACAACTTTTCCTGAAAAGTCATGATAAGGGATGAGCCCCTGATGATAGTAATTATTGAAAAATTGTTTGTTCAGTGTCCTAGGTGGAATGAGCAACTGACCAAGATATAAAGGGCTGTGACACATAGGATGGAGAGAACCAGATTTTCTTCTTACCTATATACATAGGGGACATATAGGTAATAATTTCTGATTTATTTTACAAAGTATAATTACTTCACAGAGAAATGTATCAAAACCAAAATTAATTCTATGTTAGTGATTTAAGTGCATTGGGTGAGACTAAAGTTTAATTTGTAAATAGACCTTAGAAATTTCTGGGTACAACTTGTTGCTTAATTGTTTGCTAGCAATATGATAAGCCTGAATTTTGTAATTTTTGAAGGGGGACAAAAATAATATCTGCATTTTATGATTTCTAACAGTATTATACACACAGTATACATAAATACACGACACACACATATATATATATTTACATATATATACACATATATGAGGGCACTTCAAAAAGGTCATTAAAAGATTCATATTTTCTTTTAATTCTATTTTCCCACAAACTTAAGAGAGAGAGATAAAGAGAGAAATGGAGTGGGGAAAGAGAGAGAGAGAGAGAGAGAGAGAAACTGGCATAAAAGTAGCAAATAGTAGTAGTGTTAGTAGTGATATTATAACTATCTATTCCACTAAAATTTGAGTCTGTAATTGACATTATAATAAAATTGATTAAGCATAAATGGGAGTAACCATATGAAATTACCTAGCAGTATTTCCACATATTATGTGTATTTTTTTTTCTATCACATCCCTTCTCTCTACTATCCAGAGGTAGTCATAGTCCTGAATAGTATCCTCTTCTTGCTTTCCTTTATGGTTTTGCATGTATTTAAACTTTATGTAAATGAATTATATTACACGTATTCTTCTCTGACATCTTTACACAGTCAGCATGTATTTTGATGGTTTATTCATCTTGGTTGATGCATGTAGTTACAGTTCAGTGGTTTTATGGTAGTATAATATTCCATTATAAATCAAAACTTATAAATATTTTTTTCTTGTAATAAGTTGTTTCCAGTTGTTTGTTTGTTTTGTTATGATATAGTCTTTCTGGTGTATATATGATTGTTTCAAATACCTAGAAGTGAAATGGCTAGTGAGGGGACGTACCTATTCAACTTTAATGAGTAATGCCAAATTGTTATCCAAATAATTGGTACAATTTACAGATGCACCAGTGACATATAAATATTTCTCTTGTTCCATATTATTACTAATATTTTGGATTACAAGACTGTTTATTTTGAAATTTGCTGAGTATATAATAATACTCATGTATCACTGGTATTTAATATACATTTTCTTATAACAAATTAAGCTAAGTATGATTATATGAGTTATTAATCTATTAATTCTTTATCTTCTGTAAAATGCATATTCTTGCCTTCTTTTTTATTAATTGTTGATTTTTAGGAGTCTTACTCTACATAGTTGGAGCTATGCTCTATAGACATACCTATTTTTAAATATCATTTAAGCAATTTGTGTAACCATAGAGTTTTCACAATTAACATAGTTATATTTTCCTGTTTCTCCCTAATAATCATTTGTAGAATTCCTCCTCACTCAAAACAAGTAAAAGTTGAGGATTTTAATTCATTTTGTGATTTTAAGTGAGGATATTGAAGATTGTCTTCTGACTAGTACAAGCAGAAAGGAGCAAGTGTGTAGGAGTTAAGCCTTGCTGTCCCAGTGCTTTGCTTCAGAGTCTGAAGCTCCTTTTTAGGTCCAGTGGTTTTTAAATGTATTGTGTAAGGGTATGTGACTCTCCTTGTGGTTGTTCCTGGAGATTAGGGGCAGGGGAGGGAAAGCGGGAGGTTCTCACCTTATTACGTAATGTTGTTTCAATCTACCATCTTCAACTGCATCATAAATATATATATATCTGTATATATACTTAGAGTAATAAGTTTATATATACTTAGAAGACCTGAATGTATACACTATAAATTGTTACAGTCCTTTTGTAGTTAAAATCACATTAATAATACTATCATTTATAACAAAACAGAGTTAGAATTAGCAACGTAGAGTTGTTTGAATATACTTTACAGGTTATTCTGGTCATTACATGTTTATTAGGAAGAGAAATAAGCCTTGATTTTGTAGCGAAACATTATAAAAATAACTTTTTATTATTTTATTTTGAAAATTGTCGAACTACAGCAAAGTTAGGAAACAGTACAATGATCATATCTACATTTTTCTCCTAGCTTTTAATATCTTGGTCAAACCTTCTCCCTCTCCTTTACTCCCTTCCATTTCCATCTCTCTGGAGATTATTTTATCTGTGTTTTCACTTCTTGGGCCACTGATCACCTCCTCCTTTTATTCAGCTTCTATCTAATTTTTTACTAGGCTCTGGACCTGGTCAGGCTGCATCTGGGAATGTATTTCTATATGTACAAATAATTTGAAATTCACTGTACTCTCCTTCTCCTGGTTATATTGGAAACATAGACTATACATTGTTTTTTTTTTCTTTTTTTTTAAGTCTGTTATTATTAATTTGTATAGGAATTTGTATTATTATTAATCATTATCCTACAGGAAAAGACTAAAAGTGACTAAAATGCTCTCTCTCTCTGCGTGTGTGTGTGTGTCTTTCTGTCTGTCTCTGTGTCTCCATGCTTTATTATTATACCCTATTCTTCTTCTTCTAAGTTTATCATTTACCTTAGCTGTAAAAAATGTTCACACTGCAACAAAAACACTCCCTCCGAGGGCCCCTACACTCCTCCAGGTGTCCTGATTCCCTCCTGCCATTTATAACCAAATTTCTCAGTAAAATCACATTAATAATACTATCATTTATAACAAAACAGAGTTAGAATTAGCAACGTAGAGTTGTTTGAATACACTTTACAGGTTATTCTGGTCACTACATGTTTATTAGGAAGAGAAATAAACCTTGATTTTGTAGCAAAACATTATAAAAATAACTTTTTATTATTTTATTTTGAAAATTGTCGAACTACAGCAAAGTTAGGAAACATTACAATGATCATATCTACATTTTTCTCCTAGCTTTTAATATCTTGGTCAAACCTTCTCCGTCTCCTTTACTCCCTTCCATTTCCATCTCTCTGGAGGTTATTTTATCTGTGTTTTCACTTCTTGGGCCACTGATCACCTCCTCCTTTTATTCAGCTTCTATCTAATTTTTTACTAGGCTCTGGACCTGGTCAGACTGCATCTGGGAATGTATTTCTATATGTACAAATAATTTGAAATTCACTGTACTCTCCTTCTCCTGGTTATATTGGAAACATAGACTATACATTGTTTTTCTTTTCTTTTTTTTAAGTCTGTTATTATTAATTTGTGTAGGAATTTGTATTATTGTTCATCATTATCCTACAGGAAAATGACTAAAATGCTCTCTCTCTCTCTCTCTGCGTGTGTGTCTTTCTGTCTGTCTCTGTGTCTCCATGCTTTATTATTATACCCTATTCTTCTTCTTCTAAGTATATCTTTCACCTTAGCTGTAAAAAATGTTCACACTGCAACGAAAACACTCCCTCCTAGGGCCCCTACACTCCTCCAGGTGTCCTGATTCCCTCCTGCCATTTATAACCAAATTTCTCNGTTTATATATACTTAGAAGACCTGAATGTATACACTATAAATTGTTACAGTCCTTTTGTAGTTAAAATCACATTAATAATACTATCATTTATAACAAAACAGAGTTAGAATTAGCAACGTAGAGTTGTTTGAATATACTTTACAGGTTATTCTGGTCATTACATGTTTATTAGGAAGAGAAATAAGCCTTGATTTTGTAGCGAAACATTATAAAAATAACTTTTTATTATTTTATTTTGAAAATTGTCGAACTACAGCAAAGTTAGGAAACAGTACAATGATCATATCTACATTTTTCTCCTAGCTTTTAATATCTTGGTCAAACCTTCTCCCTCTCCTTTACTCCCTTCCATTTCCATCTCTCTGGAGATTATTTTATCTGTGTTTTCACTTCTTGGGCCACTGATCACCTCCTCCTTTTATTCAGCTTCTATCTAATTTTTTACTAGGCTCTGGACCTGGTCAGGCTGCATCTGGGAATGTATTTCTATATGTACAAATAATTTGAAATTCACTGTACTCTCCTTCTCCTGGTTATATTGGAAACATAGACTATACATTGTTTTTCTTTTCTTTTTTTTAAGTCTGTTATTATTAATTTGTGTAGGAATTTGTATTATTGTTCATCATTATCCTACAGGAAAATGACTAAAATGCTCTCTCTCTCTCTCTCTGCGTGTGTGTCTTTCTGTCTGTCTCTGTGTCTCCATGCTTTATTATTATACCCTATTCTTCTTCTTCTAAGTATATCTTTCACCTTAGCTGTAAAAAATGTTCACACTGCAACGAAAACACTCCCTCCTAGGGCCCCTACACTCCTCCAGGTGTCCTGATTCCCTCCTGCCATTTATAACCAAATTTCTCACTTTCTTCAACTATCATTCACTTCTCGTTATACCTAATACTGGCTTCTTCCCAACTACACAGAAATAGCTCTTGCTAATTCCCAGTGTCTTCTATATAGTTAAAAAAAGGTTTTCCTTGATTTTTCGGTATCATTCAGTACTATTGATGACAGCATCATTGTTTAAATGTTTCTCCTTTTTCTTATCTTTTGTAAAATAACTCTTTTGATGTAATGACTACCTCTCTGCCAATACCTTCATGGTCTCCTTCAGTTATTAATTATTCCCTGTCTCGCTTTTAAGCATTTACGTAATTCTGGTTTTACCCTAGGGCCTCTTCTCACACCATATATTTTTAAGGTGACTATTACCTAAAATTTTGATTCTCACTTTCCTAGTTAATATTCAGAATGAAATTTACACTTTCCTGATCCCTTTGGGAATCTCAAAAACATTTATACTTTAGATGTTCTAAAGTAATCTTATTACCATACCCCACCCATCCCTAAATTTATTTTTTCCCAGTGTTCCCTGTTAAGTGAGTACATGATCATCACATTAT
>NW_007731920.1:129238-131990 GCF_000696425.1 Galeopterus variegatus
CTCATGGAGGAGAGTGGCAGGTAGCCAGTGGGTGCAAGGAGATCACATGGTAAAACAGGAATCAAGAGAAAGAGAGGAGGTACCAGGGTCCTTTTAACAACCCACTCTTAGGAGAACCAATCCATTCCTGTGAGGGCTCATTCACTCCCCAGGGAAGCACTGATCTATTCAGCAAGAGAAAGAGAGGAGGTGCCAGGGTCCTTTTAACAACCCACTCTCAGGAGAACCAATCCATTCCTGTGAGGGCTCATTCACTCCCCAGGGAAGCACTGATCTATTCATGAGGGATCCACCCCCATGACCCAAACACCTTCTAATAGGCCCACCTTTTAAGGGTTCTACCTCCCAACACTGCCACATTGGGAATCAGATTCCAACCTGAGCTTTGGGGACACAAACATGTCCAAACTATATCAAATTTATATGTTTTCCTTTTATTTAGACCCCACTACTCTATTCCAAGTGATCAAAATCTCTCCTCTGGATTCTCACTCTGCTCTCATAACTGGTCTCCTCATGTATTGTTTTGCATTTTTCCAATTTATTTTCTACATTGCAATCAGAAATTTTTGTTGTTGTTGTTCTCTAAATCTTGTTATGTCATCTTCATAGGATTAGAACAAATGAAAAGCTGAACATCTAACTCTGGCTAAGGATGATACTCTACTATGATCTCCAGGGCCCTTAGCAGTTTGGCCTCTTTCTTTACACCGATCTCCCACTACATTGCTTTCTTTCTCTGTCAAGTACAGCAAGACTGATTTTTCAGCCTTAAGAATATCTATCTTTGATAATTCTAGATTATCATGGAAACTATGGGGGAAAACAAAACCATTATACACCCATATTCATTGCATGCCAACTCTTCTATAGTAGAGTAAGGTAGAACGAGGTAAATCTTTTTCACATTATGGACCAAAGGAGAGTATATATGATGCTTAGTGTAAACACAGTAGTTCCCCCTTATTTGCAAGGGGTAGGTTTCAAGATCCCCAGTGGAGGCCTGAAACTGCCATAGTACTGAATCCTATATGTACTATTTTTTTCCTGCATATACATACCTATGACAAACTTTAGTTTATAAATTAGGCACATGAAGAGATTCACAACAATAACGAATAATAATATAGAACTACTATAACCATATACAATAATAAAAGTTATGTGAATGTGGTCTCTTTCTTACAAAATATGTTATTGTACTAAAGTCACCTATTTTCAGACCTCGGTTGACTGTGGGTAACTGAAACCACAGCAAAGCAAAACTGTGGATAAAGGGGGGCTATTTATACATTTCCAGAATACATTTATGTAGTGTGCAGACATTAGACACCTGCTGGCCATGTAACTGATGTTTAATCTATGGTTTTATAAGTCTGTTAATATATTGACTATAGATCCCACTTAAGCCTAGTAAGTAACATATTGTTTCCATCTGTATTAGTTTCCAAAGACTGACATTCATAACGTGGTATTTTTTCTCAGTGCATTGTGAAGGTTTTATGACAAATGCATTTCTTTCACAAAGTCTTAATAGTGGGAACAGCAAAGGGAAAAACTGTGCAACCATTAATGTTTCCTTATGTTCTTCCAGCATGCTAGGGAATGACCCATATTCAGTATTTAATTCCAAAGCATTCAAAGTAATTAATAAATTCTGGTATTTTCCAGTATACAATGAATTTATCCTTACACTTTTAGATATCAATTCAATACTTAACAACCCTGATAGCATATCTATATATAAAGCTTATTGCTCTGAAAGGAATTAGACATCCTATTTCTCATTCCTGATTCTCCTCTAGAAGCAAGATAATACATTATAATATACTTAAAATTTCCATAATATTACTACTAGCTAAAAAATATCACACCATTTGGGAGACTGGTAAAAAGACTGTGGCAACAACCTGGTAGTAAGTTGCACAGCAAACAGGAAATCTGAAGAGATCTTCTCAATTTACGACAGGGACAGGATGTATGTTTTGGGTCATCTCAGGGTGGTTTATGGAAAGAACTTTTGGTAACTTATCAGCACTTACTGTCCTTCTGTATTACGCAGTTAGGACAGATCAGTTTTGTAATTTATCTGTTTTGTTTCAGCAACAAAGAAACAAAACAATAATTAACACTTCACAGGCATATTTGGCTCTTACAGCTGCTTCATAAATTTCATTTATAAACTACTCATATTAGCTTTAAATGACAAACTGCAGGCATGGAAAGCAGCCCATGAAAAGTGATTCCTGTCACAACCCTACTCTACTTCACTAGATGGGGAAGGGTCCATGATAGGAATATGCTTAATAGCTGCCGTATGCTGAACTGACATAAGATGACGCAGGGGTGACAGGAAGAATAGATTCTTTTAAGGACATGCTGAGATGAAGCATGATTTCAGATAGGTGGAAACGGCTAGGAAATAATAAAAGATCAACTTAAAACTGAGGTAGTTCTTTAAAATAGAAGTCAGATAGAAAGTGTAACTAAGCTAAATGTCACCAAGATCTGGAAAACTGAGATAGCATTTGTGTATTGGCAAAAGAAAGAGTGTTGATCATTCATCTGTCTTTTTAAGCATGTCCACGTACACATACATTTTCTGTTTTGAATATATTAATTGGTTTCAGGTTTGAGATTTTTTTTTTTAGTCATGTTTATTCTCTGTTGAAGCAAAGCAAATAACACTTCGTTAAGTTTGTTTTAGACAAAAATACCCAGTATTCCTGCAAACCATCCTAGAACACTAGTC
>NW_007731920.1:132536-133698 GCF_000696425.1 Galeopterus variegatus
GTTAAGTTTGTTTTAGACAAAAATACCCAGTATTCCTGCAAACCATCCTAGAACACTAGTCTTTTAGTACCTTTTTGTGATTAATCTTGTCAATGATAAGACTGTCTTTTTTACCTGACAGTTACAGTTTATCTTTTCAGTAAATGTATTTTCTCTTTTGGAAAATTGACAAGGAGCACATCCACATCCCTTGTAGCAAATGGCTCTTATCACTCTAGGTTTAGAGATGATAGATTTTTTCTTTTAAATACCCTCAAGGGTGATTTTATTGTCAGTGCTTACTTTGCTGTCATCCTCTGAATTTGGATATGGTTGATGGAGTTACGCCAGTACAGCAATGAAATTTCTTCATAGTTTTTTTTAGCATGTCCAAGTTTATTTCATATTGATAATACTATCAAAGAAAAAGTATTCTTTTTAATACTATAAAAGAATAGCAAAAATAAATCTTTTAAAGTTATTTTTTCATGGTATTGCATAAAATAGCTGTTTGCAATATTAAAAAAAAGATGTGGCTCAATATGTAAAAGTTGCATTTACAGTAATGTTTCTTAGTTAAATCATTTTTTTCATGGAGTTGAAAATGAAAGTAGAGGAGAGTGCAATCTAGTTCAATGTTTCAAATTTTATACATACTAAACTACTTGAGAAATTGTGATGTGTCTATTTTCTATTAGTTTTTCAATGTATTTCCTTAATCATACTTCTTCAATATTTCCACTATGCATAGCAAGAAACACCTCTTTTTAACAGTAATCTCTAAGGGTTCAGGTTGGCAAATATTTATTCATGGAAATCTCATGGTATAGTGCCTGTAAATTCCCAGATAAGAACATAAATCTCTAGCATAACAAATACAGTGTTTCACCATAGGATATTAGAAGGGAAATGCTACTCAATGTAACAGATAAGAGTTCAAGTCTTCATAACAACATTACTAAAAAATAACCTCTACTTTTTGTGAGAAATACACTAGATTAAATATTTATTTGAAATGAATCTTGAATATTGTGTTTGAAATAATGTCATACCCTTTCCTGTGGCATCCCTGTAGAGTGGTAATATTGCCTTATTCACAGATCATATTGAATACATAATCTCCAAAGTCTCTTTTGTGCTGAAATGTAACAACTATGACATATAATATGATCAAAGTTAGATT
>NW_007731920.1:134291-136327 GCF_000696425.1 Galeopterus variegatus
CAAAGTCTCTTTTGTGCTGAAATGTAACAACTATGACATATAATATGATCAAAGTTAGATTTTTTTGGTAGTCGTATTGCTGAACTCAATTTATTTTAACTATAAATAATACTTCATGTTGTGATGTGCAAATGGGTTTTAGTCAAATTTCAGTTTGTTAAAGACTAGAAAGCAAAAATTGATATGTAGCTTCAACAAGCATTAGAAGTTATACACTGTTATAGAAAATTTACATTTTAAATAAAAGTATGTTTGTTTTCATATCACACTTTAATTTATATTTCATAAATCCTCATTACTTTAGAAGTATTATTAATTTAATTTATAAAGTGAGATGTAAAAGCACAGTTTAGAAATTACTCTTAAGCCAGAATGAAGTCATTAGTCGTGAGGTACAATATTAGTCATCTTACAATATCTGGAAGTCATTCTCACAACACAAAATAAAATCTTCACAGCATGGAGATTATGTGAATTAACAGGCAATATATTTGTTTAATACGATAAAGAATCATGGATCTTTGAAAATATTCAAAACATTAAATTTTAAGATTTTGTATAACTTAAATAAGAATTTAGTACATATACATTCAGAAGTGCAAAATACATTCAACCCTTTGTAGTGGACAATTCTGTTTTTATGAATTAATAAGTGTATATTATTCAAATAATTTTTTACAGTGGAACAAGATGCATCTATAGATAAAATTTTAAATGTAAGGTATTGTTTCACAAATATTCAAAGATATGATTATGAAGGATAAAGATGCTCCTGCTCAGTCTAATATAATGCCAATATATATTACTTTATGAATAACATAATCATCTATTGTAACTAATTCAATTAATAACGTAAAGTACAGTAATCTATCCTTTGACAAGGCTATTTGTGGGTTTAATTCCGGTGTATTTTCCTTTCATGTAATGTATTTTTATAATATATCTCATGGAAACACAAGCTACAACACATACAATTCTAAAGAAAGATTGGCAAGTTATTGAACAAGCTTCTTAACTATTGAAACTATTCTAAACTATCCTAAGTATTCACTAATGGGCACCATTCAAGTCTCTATAAATAAAACTGTTGTCCCTCAATGTCTGCCAAAGGCCCAATGACTGCAGACATGACTGAACTCAGTCTTTCAGGTAGATGGGGAAGAATCATATGGTAAAAAAGGCCTTGTAGTGTTTGTTGCAAGCTGACCATTTCTGAGGGCGGGGTCCACTCACTCTGACGTGTTTCAGGCCCCTTTGCTCCTTTTCTCTTATTCTGGCCCTAACTGAGGATTTTCGGAGACATGTAGTCCATGTACTTAGGACCATACTCTTACAGAAATCATGCCAGGTTTGTCATCACCTCCACTGGTGACTTTCTGTAGTTTCTGTTATGTGGTAGAAATGGGAGAAGGAAAGGTGAAGGAAAGCAATCATAGTTATTCTTTTTTTTATCTCCCATATTTTAATTTTTCAATTTTATTTTACATTAAAAAACTGACAGATAAAACTGCATGTATTTATCATGTACAATGTGATGTTTTGAAGACTATATATGTTGCAAAATAACTAAATTGAGCTCATTAACATATGTATTACTCAGTTATAATTTTTGTGGTAAGAAGACTTTGCATCCACTCTTTCAGCATTTTTGAAGAATACAGTATATTGGTAACTATAGTCACCATGTGGTACAATAGGTCTCCTGAACTCATTCTTCCTGTCCAACTGACATTTAGTATCCTTTGGGTAACATATCCTCAGCCACTATCCTTTAAGCAACATCTACACAACCACTCCATCTTCTGGTAAGCTCCATTCTACTCTCTCCTTCTATGAGATCAACTATTTTAGATTCCACATATGAGTGAGATCTTGCAGTATTTGTCCTTCTGTGCCTGGCTTATCTCACTTCACATAATGTCCTCCAGGGTCACCCATGTTGTAGCAGATGACAGGATTTCCTTCTTTTTTATGGCTAAACAGTATTCCATTGTAGATACATATCACATTTCCTAAAGATATATTAGTATCAAAAA
>NW_007731920.1:136898-141978 GCF_000696425.1 Galeopterus variegatus
AAAAAGCAAGTCATATTTATCAAGTAAAAATATTCTAGTTAGTGTTATTTTGCAGTGTGCATAGACTTATTTATAATAGCTTCAGAAACGAGAAGTTACATTTCATTTACTTTTTCCTATTTTGAGAGTTTTCTTGTGTGTATTTTGAGAAAATATTATATTACCAAAACATGAAATTCAACATATACACATATGTGAGTGGAAGAATAAAAGGGCATCTTAACAAAGGATATGAAAGGAACCCTAGCGTCTATCTCTGCATTTGTGTAATCCTTGGCTGGTTAACATTAGAATGCAACCAGAAGTCATTGCTATGCACAAGTGTAGTGTATTCGTGTGTGGGTTACTTTTGTTTTCCAAGCTATGAAATAATTGGGTTTGATCCTGGACATTTTAAAGTCCTCTGTATTCTAAAATTTTATAGATTTGCTAAAGCTTTTACAAGACCACTGCTAAATGCATATAAAATATTTTGGTGTTTTGCTTCTGTGGCTGTTTTGTTTAACAGCTTAATGGTGCTCTGTAATGGACTTCCCTGTGTGTTCACGTATGTTTATTTTGTACTTTCTGTAATATAAATAAAAGCTTATTTTCGCAAGATGGATTCAGCTATTTAGGAAAGTTTTGACATCTGTTACAATGTTTTATTGTCAGTTTAGCCCTTCTCTTCAGTAGAAACTGAGAAACAGACACAATAATGGTATACTATCCTAAGAAGTAATTCACCTTCTTTCTCTATAAATAGATAAATACCTAATATCACCAATACAGAAGTACATGCACTCATAGACTTAGGAAAGATAGGCTTTTTTCTTTCTTTCTTTTTTTCTCTTTTCTTTTCTTTTTTAATTCGGAAGAGATTCTCAGCTATTAGATAGTCACCATCACATTGAGGGGACTGAATAGAGATTATTAAAACCATATAGCCAGCATAAGCAGGAATAATTTTTATATTTTTATTTACCTTATATAGTCACATTCCAACTCTCCTAAATTGATCTAAGATTTCTTTGAATGACTTGATGATCCGGCTCCAAGGTTAATTGCTTGCCTGTTTGTTATCTTCAGAAAGTTATTGCCTTGGTCATCTAGCATTGTTATTGTTGCCTTTTTAAATATTGAATTGCTGACATTTATTTCCTCCGGGAAAGTAATTACATGTATATTTGATTTTTTTGACATGTGAACAAAAATGGAACAAAACAGCAGGATAATGAACATCCAATTCTAAGTTAATTGTGGCCCTGTACATAATTTGTATACATGAATTCTGTTTTAGCCTGTAATTTGATCTGAGCTGAGCTTTACTAAATCTAAACTAGATGTCTCACAGAAAAAAATTTCCCTATTTTTATCCACTTATTCATTGTCAATTTTTGAAAGCCATTGGGCCAATGTACAGAAATAATATTATAAATTGAAATAAGTCCAATAGGTAAAATTTAAAATTATTTAATAAAATAAAACATGTAGTATCATTTCTTAGCAAGGTTTGAGACTTGAACAAAGGTTAAACTTATTAAAATTAATATCCAAACTCCTGTGCCAAAGCAAATGTATTATGTACAAATGTGATTTAAAAATGCACATTTGATCTCACCAGCTCCTGGCCTCTCACAAAATTACCTATCACTCTAAAAAGATATGGGCCTGCAATATAGCATTTGTGTATCTATGATACTCACAACACTTATCTGCTGCATTGTTGTCAATTACATGTCTTTGTAAATTCAAGTAAACAAATGATTCTGGTCAAATTATATAAAAATAGCCATAGCAAAGATCGCTATTTTGTGTCAGGTCATCTAATAAACTGCTTGATTATAAGAAGTCTCACACGTAAATATTAGTGATAAGTCCCTGCCTTACCAACCATCTGTGAGTCAGTGAGATATGGAGGAACAGAAAGACCTGGGTTTAAATCCTTGATGCTGCTCATACTACCATCTTCATATCGGATAGATTATTTAATCTTTCATAACCTCAGACTCCTTGTCAGTAAATTAGAAATGTTATTGTTATGCAAATTAGAAGTGTGTAAAGCATCCAGAATAGGTAAAATGCTTAGTGCACTCCAAATTGCTATCATTGCATATAAAGTTAACTAAACAGAATGAGGCAGTAAAAGGATGCTAAAAAATCACATTTCGTATCATTGAAATTTTGAAAAAAATATTGAAATATATTCTGTTAACCTCTACTCATAAATAGAAAACTGATTGCAAGATAAATTATTAGAAATGTTATTGGTATATTAAGGTGTGTGAACACTTTAAATCTCTTCATATAAAGGCAGATTCCCCATTAGGAAGTTGGAACCATTTTATACTGACATCAAGTATCTTGCTGACAGAGCATGTCTTTATCAATGCCATTTATTTATTTATTTTTAATCATTACACAATGCGAACATTTTTTGTGGCCCTTTACTAATTTCTACCTAACTGACCCTCCTCCTCCCCCTCTCCGACCTCTGATGGACTCAGTTCCATTCTCTCCTTTTGAAAGTTCAAGGGATTATTGTGATCGTTGTATCTTCTTTTTTTTTTTTTTTTTTTTTTTTTTTTTTCGCTCCTACGTATGAGTGAGGACATGCGGGATTTCTTTTCTGATCCTGGGTTATTTCAGTTAACATAATTTTCTCCAGGCTTATCCATGTTGCTGCAAATGGTAGAATTTCTTTTTGTTTGTTTGTTTTTTATGGTGTAGTAGTATTCTATTGAGTAATACACCACATTTTCCTTATCCAGTTGCCCATCAATGGACATTTACGTTGGTTCCAACTCTTTGCTATTGTAAACAGAGGTACAATAAACATGGGAGTGCAGGTATTCCTTCAAAACGATGATTTCCATTCCTTTGTGAATACACCCAGCAGTGGGATTGCTGGATGGCATGGCAGTTCTATCTGTACTTGTTTGAGGAAACTCCATACTGTTTTCTGTAATGGTTGAGCTAATTTATAATCCCACCAACATTATACAAGGGCTCCCCTTTCTCCACATCCTTGCCAGCATTTGATATTCCATCTCTTTTTGATACTGGCCAGTCTACCTGGAATGAGATGACATCTCAATGTGGTTTTGATTTGCATTTCCCTGAAGCTTAGTGATGTTGAGCATTTTTTCATGTGTTATTGGCAATTCATTTATCTTCCTTTAAGAAATGCCTATTCAGCTCCTTTGTCTACTTTTTAATGGTATTACTTGTGTTTTTACTGTTAAGGTATTTGAGTTCCTTGTATGTTCAGCATATTAATCCCTTGTTGGGTGCATATTTGCAAATATCTTCTCTCATTTTGTAGGTTGTCTTTTCACTCTACTAATGGCTTCTTTTGCTGTGTAGAAGCTTTACAGTTTCATATAATCCCATTGTTTATTTTTTTCTTTTGTTACCTGTGCTTTTGGGGTCCTGTTCATACAGTCTTTGCCCAGTCCTACTTCCTGAAGTGTTTCTCCTATGTTTTTTTTTAGAAGTTTTATACTTTCTGGTCTTACATTTAAGTTTTTAGTCCATTTTGAGTTTATTTTGTTGTATGGTGAGAGATATGGGTCTAGTTTCATTCTTCTCCATATGGATATCTGCTTTTCCCGGCACCATTTACTGAAGAGGCACTCTTTTCCCCAATGTATGTTCTTGTTGCCNGGCAATTCATTTATCTTCCTTTAAGAAATGCCTATTCAGCTCCTTTGTCTACTTTTTAATGGTATTACTTGTGTTTTTACTGTTAAGGTATTTGAGTTCCTTGTATGTTCAGCATATTAATCCCTTGTTGGGTGCATATTTTGCAAATATTTTCTCTCATTTTGTAGGTTGTCTTTTCACTCTATTAATGGCTTCTTTTGCTGTCTAGAAGCTTAACAGTTTCATATAATCCCATTGTTTATTTTTTTTCTTTTGTTACCTGTGCTTTTGGGGTCCTGTTCATACAGTCTTTGCCCAGTCCTACTTCCTGAAGTGTTTCTCCTATGTTTTTTTTTTTTTTAGGAGTTTTATACTTTCTGGTCTTACATTTAAGTCTTTAGTCCATTTTGAGTTTATTTTGTTGTATGGTGAGAGATATGGGTCTAGTTTCATTCTTCTCCATATGGATATCCGCTTTTCCCGGCACCATTTACTGAAGAGGCACTCTTTTCCCCAATGTATGTTCTTGTTGCCTTTGTCGAAGATCAGTTGATGGTAAATATGTGGCTTGATTTCTAGGTTCTCTACTCTGTTTCATTGGTCTGAGTGTCTATTTAAATGCCAGTTCCGTGCTGTTTTTGTTACCTTAGCTTTGTACTATAATTTGAGTCAGATAGTATAATGCCTCTGGTTTTATATTTTTCTTTATTTATTTTGCTCAGGATTGCTTTGGCGATTTGGGGTCTTTTGTTGTTTGATATGAATGTTGGATTGTTTTTTTCTGTTTCTGTGAAGAATGTCTTTGGTATTTTGATGGGGATTGCACTGCATCTGTAGATCACTTTGGGTAGTGTAGACATTTCCACAATGTTAGTTCCACTCCAAGAGCATGGAATGTCTTTCCATAGTTTTGCATCCTCTTTAATATCTTTCAGCAGTGATTTGGAGTTCCCACTATTGAGATCTTTTACTCCTTGGTTAAGCTGATTCGTAGGTATTTTATTTTTCTGATAACTATTGTAAATGGGCTTCCTTTCTTGATTTATTTTTCTGCTAGTTCATTAGTAGAGTAAAAAAAAGGTACTGATGTTTGTGTGTTGGTTTTGTATTCTGCAATTTTCCTGAAATCGTTTATCAGCTCTAAGAGTTTTTTGGTAGAGTCTTTAGGTTTTTCTATACATATGGGATCATGTCATCTGCAAATATTGCTTCATCTTTTTCAGTCTGGATGCCCTTTATTTCTTTCTTTTACCTGATTGCTCTGGCTAGTGTTTCCAGTACTATGTTAAATGGGAGTGGTGACAGTGGGTATCCTTATCTTGCTCCTATTCTTAAGGAAAAAAGCTTTTCACTTTTCCCCATGCAGGATAGCATTGGTGGTGAGTTTGTCATATATGGCTTTTATTGTGTAGAGATACTTTCCTTCTTTGCCTAATTTGCTGAGAATCTTTATCAT
>NW_007731920.1:142700-143962 GCF_000696425.1 Galeopterus variegatus
ATGTTTTTTCTCCTTGATTTTGTTGATGTGGTATATCACATATACTGACTTACATATGTTGAACAACTCTTGCATCCTGGGATGAATCCCACTTGATTATGATGTATAATTTTTTTGATGTGTGGTGGTATTCTGATTACTAATATTTGGCTCAATATTTTTGCATTTACATTCATCAGATATATTGGCCTGTAGGTTTTGTTATTTGTTTGTTTTGTTTTGCTTTTATTGTATCTTTGTCTGGTTTTGGAATCTGGGTGATGCTGGCCTCATAGAATAAGTTTGGGAGGGCGGCGTCTGTTTCAATTGTTTGGAATAGTTTGAAGAGGATTGGTGTTAACTCCTCTTTAAAGGTCTGGTTGAATTCAGCAGTAAAGCTATCTGGTCCTGGCCTTCTCTTTGTTAGAAGACTGCTGATTACTGCTTCAGTCTTGGTCTGTTCAGGTTTTCTATGTCTTCCTGGTTCACACTTGGTAGTTTATATGTGTCCACATATTTATTCATTTCCTCCAGGTTTTCATATTTGTTGGCATATAATTGTTTATAATAGTCTCTAATGATTCTTTGTATTTTTGTGGTATTGGTTGTAATGTTTCCCTTTTCATTTCTGATGTTTGTTATTTGGGTCTTCTCTCTTCTTTTTTTAGTTAGTATAGCTAATGTCTTGTTTATTTTGTTTATCTTCTAAACCAAATTGACAAGCCATTATTCTGTTTCTGAAAGATGGAAGTATTATTGTTTTCTAGCTTTCTTTCCTTCCTTCCTTCCTTCCTACCTTCCTTCCTTTCTTTCCACCCACTTCTGTGTGAGGACATGCATTATTTCATTCTCTGTGTCTGACTTATTTCACTTAACATAATTTTCTCCAAGCTCATTCATGTTACAAATGCCAGAATTTCTTTTCTTTCCTTTATTTTTTATGGCTGAGTAGTATTCCATTGTGTTTATATACTACATTTTCCTTATCCAGTCATTCATCAATGGACATTTAGGTTGGTTCCATATTCTGATTTTGTAAATAGAGCTGCAATGAACACGGGAGTACAGGTATACCTTCAACATGATGATTTCCATTCCTTTGAGTATATACCCAGAAGTGAGATTGTTGGATCATATGGCAGTTCTATCTATAGTTGTTTCATAAACCTCCATACTGATTTCCATAAAGGCTGTACTATTTTATAGTACCACTAATACAGTAGAAGAGTTCCCCTTTCTCCACATCCTCACCACCATTTGCTATTCTCAGTCTTTTTAATACT
>NW_007731920.1:144624-145350 GCF_000696425.1 Galeopterus variegatus
TTTGGTATTTGGCAAAAGGTACATCCATAGTTTCATTCTGCATATGGATGCCCGATTTTCCTGGCTCCATTTATTGAAGAGGTAGTCTTTTCCCCAATATATGTTCTTGTTGCCATGTTAAATATCAGTTGGCTGAAGTATGTGGGTTGATTTCCATGTATTCTATTCTGTTCCACTGGTGTGAGTGTCGGTTTGTATGTAAATGTCATGCTGTTTTGGTTGCTAAAGCTTTGTAGTATATAATTTGAAGTCAGGCAGTGTTACATCTTTAGCTTTACTTTTGTTTGCTCAGGATTGCTTTGGCTATTTGGAGGTTTTGTTCCTCTATATGACTGTTAGGATTGTTTTTTTCTGTTTCTGTGAAGAATGTCATTGGCATTATGATGTGGATTACATTGAATCTGTAGATCATTTTAGGTAGTGTGGCATTTTCGCAGTGTTGATTCTTCCAATACAAGAGCATGTAATGTCTTTTCATCTTTTTGTCCTCTGTAATGTCTTTCAGTAGTGTTTTATAGTTCTTCTCATAAAGATTTTTCACCTCAGTTAAATTGATTCCTACGTATTTTATTTTTCTGGTGAACATCGTAAATGGGCTTGCATTAATGATTTCGTTTTCTGCAAGTTTGTTATTGGAGTATTAAAATGCTACCGATTTTTAGGTCTTGATTTTGTATCCTGCAACATTACTGAAATTGTTAATCAGCTCTAAGAGTTTTTTGGTAG
>NW_007731921.1:0-777 GCF_000696425.1 Galeopterus variegatus
TCTTGGAATGATTTAAAAAGATAAGCATGGAAAGCACCTAGTCAGTGTTTGGGCCACAGCAAGTACTCTCTAGGGGTATAATTCTGATTAAGATATTATAGATAAGATTCCCCAGTCCAAAGTGGTCCAATTTGGGTGTTTCAGATTCTTTGGGACTTCATTTTTCCAACGGAGTAGATAATAGAGAGACTCCTTGCAGCTTGACACCCACTTGGTACCGACGGTGTATCAAGCTGAGGGCTGGTGCTGAAACGGGCCTGGTGTGGGAGTGAGACAACGTCAGCAGGACACAGCCCCTCCCTCAAAGAGCTCACAGCCTGGTGGGGGAGGCAGATGTGGGAACCATGAGGATTAACTGAGAAACCAAGAGAGCAGGGACTGTGGAGGGGCACAGGCACCAAGAGGCTGGCTCTGCTGGGGCCTCAGGGAAGTCTTCAAGATGTGTCATAGGCAGACCTGGGATGGGGCGTACAGTGATCAGGGCACACAGAGGGAGTAAAATCTACACAGTTTTCCTGGTGGCAGACCACCGAGGGCCTTGAATATGGAGCCATGGACTGGGTCTGTTACTCCCCCAGCGGGAGTGTTTGACAGCCACCCTCACCCCAGCAGGTGGGAGGCTGGCTCAATGCATATTGCATCTGGAGGAGAAAATGTGCCTGGTTTTGCAAAACCTGATACTCTGTAGCTGACACAGAGCTGCTGGCTGAGGGCGACTTTGTCACACTCATTGGATTCCCCATGCCACAAAAAGCTGTGCAACAATTTCCTTTAAAT
>NW_007731921.1:2523-3190 GCF_000696425.1 Galeopterus variegatus
CCTTAAGGTTCATCCATGTTGTAGTATGTGTCAGAGTCTCCTTCCTTTTAAAGGCTGACTAATATTCCGTTGTACGTATCTACTATCCCGTTTTGTTTATCTGTTCTGTCAGTGGACACTAGGATTGTTCCACCTTTTAGCCCGTGTGAATAATGCTGCTGTGAACATGGGTGTGCAAATATCTGTTTGAGATCCTGCTTTCAATCCTTTTGGGTGTGTCCCAGAAGTGGTATTGCTGGATCGTATGGAAATTCTATTTTTAATTTTTTTGAGTAAGTGCCATATTGTTTCTGGCCATAGAGTCTTAGACACAGGAGGAACTTCAAGAACCTCACAGTCCTGCCTATGAACAGGCAAATGGGCCACCTTCTGCCTTTCCTCTGAGCTGGTGGCCCTGCCAAAGCTAGAACCCAGTGTGGGGTCCTCAGTGTGTGCCTTTGGTGCCTTTGAAGATGGCCAGGGGAGCGTCACACTGAGGTGTGGTGATTCTGCCCCTGGAGGTAAATGGGGGCACAGGAGTGAAGAGAGGGGGGGCCTCCTGCAGGCCTCACAGCTGGCTGTCCAGCGTCCTGGGGCTCCAGGAACCCTCCCACGCAGAGCTAGTTCAGGAGGCTGAGCCCTCCCCTCTGGGTCTGCAGAGCCCCAGCAGGCTAAAGAGGGATGCCAC
>NW_007731921.1:4178-11955 GCF_000696425.1 Galeopterus variegatus
TTTGCTCTTCCCTATCTGTGGATGCTTCAGATCCCTCTTGTGGAAAAACCAGCAGCCTTTAACTTGGACCATGGCTTCCCAAGCTCCAGGATTCTCCCTGATTTACAGGTGGGTAAACTGAGGCCCTGGGAACAAGGAGTATGGCTAAGAGGGTGGCCAAGAACCCAGTCTTCTAGCCTTCCCATACAGGAGCACCCCATGCCTTCTCTCTCCCTCCTCACCATGACTGGGAAGGAATGGGGTGCCCCAGCCCCTGCCAATCTGGTGCCATTTGCTCCCAGGAACCTCCCTAGGAGTCAACATTGCCAGGGATCCAGGGGAGCATCTGCCTCAAGTGCCTTTACCCTCCAGCTCCAGAGGAAGCTCTCTTAGGGCCTGCCCCCTCTGAGCCCATTAAGGATGCATGAGGTGCAATATGTGAGTGAGAGCAAAAGGCGCCTGGTCCGTAGTAAACTTCCCCATGTGGCCGCCCCTCCCGCCCTGGCTGGCCGGCACTGTGGAAACATTAGGTGGTGGCCGATATCACTTATTTATTACTGAGCACTTAGGCAGCTGCTCTGGGCTCCTGCTCAGAGCGCCCTACCCCTCCTTCCCCTGTCCCCATGCCCAGGCCCATCTCCTGACCCAGGCTGCTCCTCCCTGCTTTGGCCCATCCCTGTCCTGAACTGCCCATGCCACTTAGGGGTTGAGCTCAGAGGGCAGCTCATCACAGGCACATTGCAGCACGTGGGGCTGGGATTATCATTATTACCTCAACATTCCAAGCAAGGAAACTGCCTCTCAGACAGGGGAAGAGTCTTGTTCAAGGGCACACAGCTTGTAAGTGGCAGAGCCAGGACTGGACCCTGGTCAAGTTCATCAAATGTCCTGCCAAGTCCCTGTGCAGCCTCTCAGCTTCTGGGGGCTGTACTGGGGAGCAGGCTGGAGAGTTCTGCTCCTGCAAGGTCAGTGATCAATCGGGTGGTCCTGCTTCATAAGCCAGCCTCGCTCACTGATGACAGAGACTGCCTGTCTGGTCTGGGATTCGGGAACAGGCTCTGACCCTTGCTGGCTGTGTGGCCTTGGACCAAGCCCCCTGAGCTGAGCTGCTGCTGCTGCTGCATGCTCACCCTGGAAATCATAACTGTACTGATGATTCTGCCTTGCAAGGCTGGGAGCCTCGTGCGATGATGGTTTGGGTCTGAGGAGCCCTGACAGCTGGTAGGTACCGTTTTGCCATTATCATTGCAGCATGATCACTCTCAGTAGAAGAGAAAAACTTCTTTGTGAAGGAAGGCCTGACCCCACTCTGTGGATTCCATCCAGAAAAGCTCAGCCCCTCCCACCCTCAACCTCATGAGGGCATAATCGGACAGCCCCTCTCTCATATCCTGTCTTATTTTCATTGAGGTCAGAGCTAGAGGAGCCTGAGGGACCTTCTTGTCTAGCCTCTGAGAACCAGAGAGGGAAAGGGCTGGCCCAAGGTCACACAGCAATCACTGGAGGAGGGCAGGTCTCTGTTAGCCAGTTCCATGCCCCTTGCCTGGCCTGCTGGCAGTGGGGACATGGGGCCATGGCTCAGCAAACAACTTGCAGACATCTCAGCTTCGGTCCTGACTCTTGCATTGGGGCCCATTCCCAGGAGACCTGTGAAGTGAGGTGGGGCAGGAAGATATCAGGGAAGGACAAAAGACTTCTGGAGGCCCAGAGAGCTGGCCAGCCCAAGACCCTGCCATTCACCAAGTGCCCAGGGTTGGTCTCAGGGCTGTGCTAGGACTGGGGGTTTCAGATTGTGGTGAAGCAGTCATCCCAGCCATCGGGCAGCATTTGGGGCTTCACTCTAGCCAAGCCCCAGGTTTTCATTTTCTAGTTGAGAAAACTGAGGCTTGGTGAGATTAAATGGTTGTTCTCAAGGGCACACTGCTTTGCTTATGCTTGGAACTCAGCTCAGAGTCCACTCTGTCCCTGGTACCATGTTATCTTCCATGTGTGTTTTCAGCAGACCCAGGACCAGGACTCAGGTTCTGCGTGGCTCTGGCCGCTGTTTGGCCCCTGCCACTCCTGCAGGCAAGGGCTGTGGCTGCACCTTACCAGTTTCTCCTTGCCCTCTTGGCTCCAGGCACAACCTGGCCCCACTGGACACACCAGGCTGCCCTTGGTGAGTGGTGACGTCAGGCTTAGCACATTGTCATGCCATCACCACCCCAGGCTGCATCAGCAGCTGCCTGGCTGAATAATTCATTGGGCCTTGTTTACTCTTCCCTTCCTGGCTGTTAGTGGCTCTCAAAACCCCACCACAACCCCTCCAGGTCCAGCTGCCCTGGCCTCTACCCCTCTCTCCAATTTGGCCACAAGAAAGCTGTTCCAGGACTGGGCTGTGCGCATTGGCCATGAATTATTCAGGCCTCATTTGGCTGAAGCCAGGGTGGATATTGGGGCTGGAGGAGAGTCTGGGTTATGCAGTCTGTCCCTTTTGGGGTGGGGCGCGTGGAGGAAGCACGTGGGAGACAGAATTGTCTCTATTTCCATCTCCATCCAGAATGACACCCACATCCTGTTGGATCCAGAGTTATCTGCCAGTTGTGAGCCCCAGGGAGCAGAGGATGCCTCAGTGACAACTCCCCAAGCTTGAAGTATAGAGACCTGCACACAGCATGCCATCGGGGCTCTGGGATACAGGCTGATTGGCAGGCCGACCTACATCAATCAGATAGGGGATGACACATTCTAGCAGAGGGGCCAAGAACATGCTCTGGAGTCAGACAGCTTGGGTATAAATCCTTCCACTTTCCGGCCGAGTAACCCTGGGCAAGTTACTTAACCTCTCTGTGCCACAGTTTCTTCATCTGTAAGATTGGGACAATGACGGTCCCCACCTCACGAGACCACACTGATCCAATGGGCTGGAGTGTACTGAGTGCTCCACCTGCACACCACACCGTGTTGTCGTTGCTTGATTATTTTTTGGCCTCTCCCATCATCCTGAAAGCTTTTTATAAAAAAGGCACTGGGTTACGTTTTTCTCTGTATCTCGAAGAAGGAGTACTGAGGGGGCTCCTAGTAGATGCTTGGTAAATGCTTGTTGAAGGAACGAATAAATGAATGAGTGAGTACTTACTCCCTGGAGAACGATGCTGACTGAGAGTCCACTCCCCGTTGCTGGGAGGGTTCTATTGGGGGACAACGCACCAGGCACGCCATAGCAAGGACTGATGCCCTGGTCAGAAAGATGCTCTTTCAAGCCTCCTCCCCCTTCGTTAAGCTGCTGTGGTTCTAGGATTCAATGAGTAAATATGGGTTGTAGGAGTTGGAGGTGACAGTGTATTCAGATGACGGTGATGATGGTGACAAAATCAATGATGATGATGATAAAGGGGCTAAATCTTCTGACTTCAGCTGGGATGAGGCAGAGAGTAGAAATGGCCGATGCACTGGTCTAGCTTCTCAGGCGTTGCGCTCCTCTGGGGCAAGGGATGATGGAGTTTTCCTCTGTATTTCCTGTGCCTGACACCAGTAAGCACACAATAGAAGTTCAGAATGAATGAGTGTCCTTAGTCCTTAGACAAACTGGCAGTCTCAGGACCTGCCTCCTTCCCAGCCCAGCATACAAACACCCCAGTCTGCTGCGAGCCAGCTTCTGTGGCCCTTCTACCACGTGCTTTGCCTCAGTTTCTCCAGTGATAAATATGGGTCATAGGAGTTGCTTCCTTTCTCCTGGTAACCTATTCCAAACTTCCTAGTCCTGGCTCCACTGCTGGAAGAGGGCAGGTGACTGGACCCCTGGACGTCAGGCTTCAGGAAACTACAGATGTGGGGTTACCGTGCCCACACCGTGGAACACTGATAAGCTATTTTGATATTTCTGTCGCTTTCAGAAAGACAGTTTCCAAGATTCAAGACCAGGTGGTGCTGGTCTTTTTTTGGAGGTGCTAATTAATAATTTAACTTCATGTAATGATAATTTTATCTTGTTGCAGTTTGTGGATTTATGATTATCTCATCCATCCGGTGCCTAGTGCATGGCATGGAGTTTGTCTCCTGCTGTCTGCCAGAATGTGCAGCTGGGAGAATTTCCCCACAGGGAGAGGGACCAGGGAAAGGCATGGGCATGAAAGGTCTTCCGAGCACGTTTCCCCGGTGGTCTCCTATAATCTGTGGGGTGGGATGGCTTCCTGGAATCTCTCAAGGGCTCTTTAGCCTGGGAACAGGAGGGTGGAGCCAGTGACCTTTCAGCTCTGGTCATCTCGGTGTCTGTGGAAATAGGTATCAAGAGGAAGCCTGGTATAACAGACTGTCACAGCAGGAAGAGCTCTAAGAAATGTCACAGCTGGCACACCCTCTCCCTCCACAGTCAGGGAAACTGAGGCTGGAGACAGGAAGGAACACACAGAGTTATACAGCAGCCATCCATAGAGCCTGTTTTGAAGCCAGGTCTCGCCACCCAGTTAAGTCCTGCTTCTCTCCAATATATCTCTCTGCACCGGCTGACCAATCCTTCATTCCCCTATGCCTGAACGAAGAGGCTGGGCATTTGGTGGGAAGTGGTCTGGGTGCATTTTGAATAAGGGCAAGGGATGGGCACTTGGACCCCTTCCTCCTGTGATGATTGGTGACCAGATCTCTCTAACTGCCTTTCCTGCTGGCAGCAGAGAGTCAATAAGCCCAAAGGGGACTGGTGGGCATGGCTAAGAATCCCATCCGAATGTGTGCAAAACCTTTTCCTGAGTCATGTTCCTTGTCCATAAATGAGTGTGACATAAAGTCAACAGGAAAGATAGGACCAGACCAGTAGGATTTAGCTGAAGAGATGGGGAAGAACATTTCAGACAGAATATAAAGAAGAATGCTCCAGACTTAAAACTATGGAAGATTTGAGAGGGAGCAACGAGGCTGGAGAAGGAGGCCAGGGCCAGGTTCTGGAGGCCCTCTGTTGACGTTATCTTCAGCCTCTGAAGGATTTGAAGCCAGCAGTGGACCTGATCACTTAGGCGGGACCCTTTCCCTCTAGGGCTTCAGTTTATTCTCTTACTATTGGAGAGATTCTGCTTGGGGGGGTGTGTGGGAGTCAGTATCTATGCACCAGCTGGGTGTAGGGGTCTGCTGGACAGAGTCCTGGAGCAGGGGGAGGCTGCTGACCTCTTCCTTTGCCCACCTGGGCTCTCGGTTCCCCCTCCCTCCACCCAAAGCTGGGCTGTTGACCAGGCCCCAGGTTGGCCTCAGCCCATGCTAATGAGAAGCTAACGATCAAGACCAGATTGGCTGTGGCATCCAAGTGTTTGGGGACCCCCTTGACAGCTGGAGAAGCCCCGTGGCCACTCTGGACAGCTTAAGCTCTAAGCCACGATGTTCCTCCAACAATTGTGCCTGTCACTTCTCATTACAGCTGAAGCCCACAGTACCTGCCAGGGGGCTGTGGGGCAGAACTGGCCATGTTCTCTTCCAGAGACCCGAGGGAGGCTGGTGCCTGGTCTGGCAGGATCCCTGGGGACTCGGGAGGCTTCGGCTGTGCCAGGATCAGGTCTTGCCCATTCCAGATCCCCCTGGTTGCAGCTTTGAGTGCAACATCTCACAAGGACCCCTCATGCTCAGAACAACTTGGTGACCTTTGTTCTGACTTCTCTCACCCAGGGCTCGTGACAGTTTGTGTTCAGAGGACTCTGAACTGTGACACAAGCTTTCCCACCTGCATGCTTAGAATTCAAGAAACTTAGAAGGTCAGAAGTGAACAATGCTTAATGATCAGCAAATGCAGGGTTTTTTAATCATAATTTTTTTGTTGCCTTAAAAATTGTCCAAATAAAATGTAAGTAAACTAAGAAATAATTTTTTAAATGCCAAAAGGCTTGTAATAAAAAAGCACACTATTTCCTCATCCTTCCGACCTCCACTCTTGCTCTCCAGGGACAACACATTTTTAACTCTTTCAGGGGCTTCTTTGGCTGTTTGCCTTCATATTTCTAGAAATGATGTACGTGCCGCTGTTTCCTCCTTTATCAATTTTAAACATCGTCTATTGAGTCCCTGCTATGGTAGGCAAAGATTTTGCTTTGTTACCCACCCTAGTTCTGTCCCCTTTCTCCTTATGTATATATTATATTGCAGTTTTTAGACAAATCTAGAGCATTATTGTGAATGCAGCTCACTCCAGAGTCAAGCGGTGGGCTAGGATTATATATTCTTCCTCATACTATTTTTTGTCCTCTGCTGTGGCAAAAACAGTTAGTGTTCATCAAATATCCATCTGTTCCCCTACATTTCTTGACTTCCCTTTTGGGTTGGTTGGAGTCACGTGACTAGAGTGATCCCTGTAGAGTCCATGTGAGCTGTTCCATCCATCTCTCCTTAGCAAAGAGACGATGCAGGTCATGGGTTCAATGTTGTGCACATACAAAAGGAAGGACTGCCTTCCTTTGTATGTGCACATGAGTGAGAAATAAATATTTATTATCTATCATGACATCTAGCATTTACTACCCCAAGAAATATACCCAGAGGTATAATCACCTTACATTTTCAATTGCATCATTTTCTTAGAAATGTTCCAAATGTTGCATCAGATCTGCCGTACCTTTATTATTAGGATTTTTTCATAAGAACTGTCTTACATCACATCAATTCCTCCTCTTCCCCTGGATCCTTCCTTCCTGGAGCCTTGAATTTCTTGTTTCAATCTGGCCTGTTACTGTCTGTTGCAAAGCTCTTATCCTGGGTATTTCCTCTGCCTGTCTCCTGTGTTGAATCCTCTGTTTCTGGATTCTGTTTTCTCTGTTTACTTCTCATTTTTGCTGGAGCACATCCTCTGGTAGCTTACTAAGTAAAGGAACTTGAAAAGTAAATGTTGTGAATCCTTACATACCTAAAATAAATTTATATTCTCAATTTATGTCTTAATTGTGTATTTAGGTTCAGAATTTTATATTGAAAATAATTTACCCCCCAAATTTGAAAGGCACTGCTTCTTTGTACTCAGTTTTGCAATTGAGAGGTCCTACAGCCATGTTCCTTTGTGTGGAGCCTGTTTTTTTCTTTCTGGAAGCTTTTAGGATCATCTCTTTGTCCACATGTTTTGAAATTTTACTGTAATATATTTTGGAGTGGATCTTTCTATTGTTCTGGGCACTTGGTAGTCCCTTTAATCTGGAGATTCATATCTTTTAGTTCTGGGAAATTTACTTAAATTTTTTCTTTGATAATTCCCTTCTTTCTGTTTTCTGTTAATTGGGTACCAGCTCCTCAATTGATATCTGCATGAGCTAACCATGGCTACAATGATGCTACATAACAAACCAACCCAAAACTTGGTGGCTTAATACATGATTACTTATTCTCATGGGTCTATGGTTGACTGAGAGTAACTGATTTAGGTTGAACTTGGTTAGGTAGTTATGCTAATGTTGACTGGATTTACTTGTACATCTGTGAGCAAACTAGGGGCTGGTATGTCTAGGGTGGGATTGGCTGGGGCAGTTAATCTCTGCTCTAAATGTCTCTTAACCTCCTAGTGGGACCAGTGGGCTAGTCCAGGCATGTTTTTCTCATGGAGTTGGCAGAGAAACACAATCATATAAGAGCATTCCAAGCTTTTGGTCACATTCCATCCACTAACTTCCAGTGGCCCAAAGCAAATCACATGACAGAACCCAAAGTCAAGTGGCCTCTGCAGTGGGAGGAGCTGCAAGGTCACAGCAAAGGTTTGGGTATGGGGATGAATAAAGAATCAGGGCAATCAGTGCAATCTACCACAATCCTTTAAATATATTTTTCTTATTTTTTCATATCTTTGCCACTTTGATCTACT
>NW_007731921.1:13063-19973 GCF_000696425.1 Galeopterus variegatus
TGTAAAATGGGGACAGGATAGTAACCTACTGCATAAAATTGGGAGGATTAGAAAAGTTACAACACGGAAAGCACCTGGAGGCACCCCGGCACCCAGTATGAAGACTTAACTATGAGTTTTCCACGTCAAAGTCTCTTCTCAAATAAATGTGTGGTACTGAAAGGCTGATTGGAAGTTCTGTGTCTAGTGGCGAAGCTTGCAGAAAGGAGGACTTTTGTGCAGAGTCTTGG
This sequence comes from Galeopterus variegatus, assembly GCF_000696425.1. Classification (NCBI taxonomy): domain Eukaryota; kingdom Metazoa; phylum Chordata; class Mammalia; order Dermoptera; family Cynocephalidae; genus Galeopterus; species Galeopterus variegatus. The sequence continues at coordinate 13,294 of NW_007731921.1, forward strand.
GTGGGGAGCCTGCTCTTGCAATTGAAGAGTATATTGGCATTTTAAGCTTTTTTTTCCCCACTCTCAGAGCAATTTCCCCCCCAATACAGATGGCAGCGAGGAGTTCTATGACTTAGGGGATGAGAGGCCTGAGGCTCCCACTGATTTCTCTTCACATGTCCACTTAATCTCCTGTTCCAGCTCCAGGTCACTCTCACTCCCTGTACCTGGTGCCTTCAAAGCCTAAGCCCCTGCAGTGTTCACTGTCATTTTAAGGGGCTCTGGGCAAGAAAAGAGATAAAGCAATCTTTACCTAGAAGTCAAAGCTGCACTTTGAAACTCTTTTACCTGCTGAAACTCTCAGTTGAAGGAAACTTTCCATGACAGCTAATGTGTAAAGCAAAGGGAAGCAGAGCTGCCTGGATGGGACTGGGGTGGGGCCTGGAGACCCCCACTTCTCCCCCCACCCCCCCGGTCTCCCTCTGAGACATGGGCTTGCCAGAACTCAGCATGAAGGCCACTGAGACACAACCATCCCTGCCCTCGTTTTACAGAAGCTGAAGCCCAGGCTGAGGAAGCAAGTGTATGGAATTTGGCCTCTGACCCCTGGCTCGAAGCTCTTCCATCCACACTTTGTCACTTCTGAATAGAGGGCATGGTGGCTGATTTCTATCTCACTGTTCTCCAAAAGTTAAGGATAAAGTCTCAATTCCCCCCCCTCCCCCAAACCCCTTCTGGGTCTACTTTCTGATTCCATCTTGACATTCTATTTTCAACCCTGCCACCTCTGGGAATAATTGCAAGGGGCACATAATTGCTACTGCTGAGGGAAGAAGCTTTATGTTTTATTTGTCCTAAAATGTTCTCTTCCCATCATTTGGCCTCTACCAGCCCCTGTGACCTCAGCTCCCACTAGTCTCCTTCAGGGTCCCAGTGTCCCAGTCAGCGGAGCTGCTGACTGCTCCCCTAGCCCACACCCCCCATCCTCATGCACACATTTTAAAAGCCTGCCATTGATTCTAGCAGACAGCTGGGGTGGGGAACACTCCCATCCTCCCATTTCTGTCTCTCCAGGGCAAAATTCTACCTTCTTTCAGCACCAATGCCACCTTTTCAGAGAAGTCTTGCCTTGAGTAAGTTGCTTGATCCCTTGAGCCTCATTTATTAATCTGTAAAATGGGAAGCATAGGGCCTGCCTTACTAGGTTTTGGGGAAGAATAAAGATGCTAATGTAAGAGTTGGCACAGTGCTGAGTGCACACACACAAAATGACTCAATAATTGTTAGCTATTATTACGGCGTGTGCACCTACTGTAAAAATGTCCCATTCTGTCTTTTGGTGTATGTCTAATTTCTCACTAGATGGAGTTGGGAGGGTCTCAGCCCTGACTGCAGATTAGAATCACCTGGAGGGCTTTTTAAAAACGTGGATGACTGAGCCCCATTCCAGATCAATCGACTGTGAGTCTCAGGAGGCAGGACCCAGGCATCAGTATTTTAAATGCTTCCCAGGTCAGGGATTTTAAGAGATAACCAAGGCTGAGAATGCTGAGCTGGACCGGGAGCTGCCTGAGAGCAAAGGCCAGGCACCGCCCACTTTTGTGTCATACATGGTGCCTTCCACCTGGTATCCCATAAGCGGTGAATGAATGAACACACGAACCAGTGTTAGATACAGAGTCAATGTTGGAACGAGAGGGTCTTCGTGTGCATTCAGGTTAACCAGGATCAGACCTGCTTGGCTAGGCTGCTCTCAGGGGCCCAGCAGAGGGTCACATTATGTACAGCCTGTGACTTATAAAGTGCTTTCATTAGACCTCATTGCAGGCCTGTGAGTAGGCACTATTCTTACTCCTGCTCTTATTGGACAGATGAGGAGACTGGACCAGAGATGTTGTGACTTGCCCAAGGTCTCCCAGTCAACTGCAGGTCATGGACCTGTCTCAAGACACCTGGTCCTGTGCTTGGTCGGTCTCTTCGGAGTGAGGCTCAGAGCCACCCACAATGGCTTCTGGGAGTGAAGTCATGCAGAGGGGAGGCAGAGGAGTGGGGGACCCCTTCTGAGAAGTTGGCTTTGAGACTCCAGTTCCTCCAGGAAAAATGTGGGAGGTGGCCTGGGGTGGAATTCCTCTGTGTGTGTGTGTGTGTGTGTGCATGCACCTGTGCTGTTGCATGCCACTACACATGTGAGTGTGCTTGTATATTCTCACTGCCCGTGGCCAAGCATGTGTACCTGCTGTGGTGCTGCACACTGGGGGCTGTTCTGTGTGATTTGTGTTTGTGGTTGCTGCATTGAGTGTGTGTTATGTGCACGCTGTGACTTTAGAGTCCCCTTGAGCTCCTCAAAGCCTGCTCCTCTAGCCATCAGGAGACCCACCGCCAGGCTGGGAGCCCGAGGGCTCACCTGGCCATTCCTCCCCTGGAAAGGGCACAGAGGAGGGTGACATCTCTCTGGGTGGGGGCCTGTTCCCCTCTCTGTCCAGCACCCCCTTCTTCCCTCTCCCTGGCCCCACCACAGTGGCTTCTTGCCAGAGAAACAGCACAGGGCAATGTGCGAAGGAGGCTGCCCATGTCTTTCCCTGCTCCGTGCCCTGCCCATCGCCTTGTGCCTGCTGAGTCTTCCCATCTGCCAGGCTCGGCGTTCGTGGGAAATTTCCCTGGGCACCTTACTCCCGACTGCGTGTAATGACTTAGTCTCCAGCCTCCCCATCCACCTCAGAACTGAGGGATAGGGTCACCTTGCCACAGATATTTACCCCTGTCCCAACAGGAGGAGGGAGAGGCAGGCAGGGGCCAGGAAGCAGGTTGGCAAGGTGCCTAGGCCAAGGCTGTGGCCACTGCAAAGAAGACAGGACATATGAGCGGCTGAAATACCCAAGTCTGGCCCTCACGGTTGTGCCCTTCCCCCATCCCTGAATCTGAATGCACAGAGGACTCATTTCAGGGCTTGGAGATCCTTGAGAAGACATGACTTCCCTGGCTGCCCAGAGACCTGTAGGTGATGTGCTGAGCCTGTTTCAGGTCAGGAGGAGTCTTGGAAGAGACTGGTGGGGCATGAGCTGGAGGGAAGCAGCCCAGAGGGGCACAGACTCACCTGCCTGGGGGCAGGGGAATTGCTGAGATGGGCCAAGCTCCTTTGCCCATTCTGTTCTCATTAGTGACATCACAGCTCTCTGTCCCTTCCCTTGAGTGAGACTGTCCTCATTCCCACCAATTCTCCCTCCCCACCATTCACAACCCCCTGTGGCTCGCCTCTTGAGGCCTTTTACTCCCAGCTCTGATGGCTTCTCCAGCTTTCTTGGCATCTCTCTTATGTTGCTGAGCATGAACTGACGCCCAAGGCAGGAATTCTTTCCTTCAAAGGCAAAAGGGTCTAATCCTCACGCTGTGACCCTGATGCTGTATGACCTTGGGTACATCATTACTCCACTGTGTCTTTTGTTTTGTTACTAGTAAACAAATCAAAGACTTGGCAGGCACCCCTGTGCTCCACAGCAGTGCATCACAGTGGGCCCAGACTGCTCTGTGCATGGACCCAGGCCCTGCACCATCCAGCCTCACAGCAAAGGAAACTCTTCCAAAGGAGGCTCAGATCAGCAGAGGCCCTGGTGGTGACAGGGGGACTGTGGTGGGAGATGAAGCATCTTCCAAATCTCCATCTCCAAGGACAAGCCAGATGGCTACTGACAGGAGCATTGGAGTGACTGAGACGGGACTTACCAGGAGTGAGAGACCGCCCATGCTGTGGCAGGGTCCATCAGACTGTGAGCTCCTGAGGGCATGTCTGGTTCATCGCTCCAGTTCTTCACACTCTGTCTCCTCAGAACTCAGGAAATGCTTGTTAAAGAATGAATAAGTGAATGGAGAATAGAGCATCAAGTTGGTTAGATGGCAAACTGAAGAAAGAGGGGATCTTGGGTTGTTGGGCCAAGTGGCAGGAAGGAGGGGAAAGTGGCAGTTAGGATAAGGCTGGGTTATGTGGTGGTGACGCATGAGCCCCAGATCTCAAGGACCGAAGGCAGCGAAGGTTAATTTCTCACCCATGCTGCACGTATATGTGGGTTGGTGGCGAGTCTTCTCACCGTGGTCACTCAAGCTTGCAGGCTGATGAGGCAGCCACTGTCTTGAACAGTGCCAGTCACCATGTTAGACAGAAGAGAACTTTGAAGGTCTCACAGTAACAATTAAGTAGTTAGTCATGAAGTGACACTTTCATGCATTCTCCATTGGCCAGAACTAGTCACATAGTACCTCCAAGAGTAAGAGGACCAGGAAGAACAATCCTACCGTGTGTCTGGAAGACAGAGAGATGGAAATACTTGATGACTAGCATTAACAGGAGCTGGAAGGGGTGGGATGCAGCTGACGTTCCAGATTTTCACTGAGCCCCATCCCAGAGCTCCAAGCCTGTGGACTGTGCTTCCTTAAGATCATAAAGTCATAAACTGGCCTTGGAAGCTAACAGGAAAAGGCAGGCTGCATGTGAATCGAACACCAACTAAGTGCTAGGCTATGCTGAGCACTGGGAATATAAGATAGATACAGCCCCTTCTCCAAGGGAGATGACAATTAGATAAGAAACACAGTAACATATGAAATAGTGTGAGGATCTGCTAGATCCAAGTTGGAAACTGACCGGCTGAGAAAAGAGGAGACAGTATGGTCTGTAGCTGCACTTGGTGGTTACTGTACTTTCTCCTGCTCTCCTGCTGTCTCAGGGTTCAGGAGGCCCATACATAGTCACAGGCCAGTACAATTATGTGGCTTCTGGTTCCTGCCCCTACCTCTGCCCATGTCCCTCCAAGATTAGGAGCCTTTGTAAATGGAGCCATTCCTGGGGGAGAGCCAAAGACTCACCCCAAAGACTTAAAAGTGCATTAATGCTGTCTTGGTAAGTTATGTACTCTTATTAATGGAACTGCTTCCTTCTGATTACAGTTTTATGGACATTTTCCTGGTGACATTATGCTAGCTTTGTTCTGAGCTCCCCAATCCAATCAATAAAGGACCAAAATGAGAGAGAGAGAGAGAGAGAGAGAGCGAGAAAGGAAAGAAGGAAGGAAGGAAGAGAGGGAGGGAGAGGAAGATTGGGTTTTTGTTTGGGCAAGATGGGTTTACTTTCCAATCATTTGGAGGAAAATTTCTTTCTCATCAAATCTGGCTTTGTGCAATTTGGCTTGCATTAGGAAAACCAAAGGGCTTGGAGAGTGAAAGCTGGAGTGGAGAAGGAAGGGAGAAAGTACGTGTACGCGCTCACTCATGAGCTGCAACGAAACTGCAGCTGTCAGTGGTTGAATCCTTTCATGGTTCCTCGTTGCCCTGAGAATAATGTTCAAACTCCCCAGCTTGGATTGAAAGACTGTCCTGCCATCGCCCATCTTTCCTCTAGGTTCCCCTTCCCATTGACATCCACCTGCACCCCACGCTCTAGTCCTGGGCTGCGTTTCCTACACTTACCCCGACGCTGTCTGAGCCTCAGTGCCTCTGTGCTTACTGTCCCCTCTGCCCGGGATGCCCTCCTTGTCACCTACTTGGAAAATTCCTCCTCATCCTTGTGACCCTGGCTCAAGCATCTCCTACTTGGTCGACATCTGTGTAGACCCCTCCCCTGTTCACTGCTTGGTCTGCTTAAAGCCACTACTCTCTCTCCTACAAACTCCTATCACGGCCCTTATCACACCCACTGACAATTATTTCCATATGCGTCTCTCTAGCTAAGCTGTGGAATCCTTGAGGACCATGATTGTGTCTTACACCTTTTTTTTTTTTTATCTGTTGTACTTGGTGTAAGGCCTAGCACACAGCGAGACTCAGGATATGTCTATACAATAAGTTGAGTGAATAAATGAGTGAGTGAATGAATGAGTTGGAAGGAATCTGAAGAGCTACCCAGAGTAAACTTCCACTTAGAACAAGAATTCTCTCTCTAACAAGGGTCAGCAAACTATGGCCCGTGGACCAGATCTGGCCAGATGCCTGCTTGTGTGAAGAAAGTGTTATTAGAACACAGTCCCATCCATGTATTTACATGTTGCTTTCAGCCGCTTTTGCACTATAGCAACCAAGTTGAGTAGCTGGGACCCCATGGCTCTCAAAGCCATTTCCTATTTGGTGCTTTACAGAAAAGTTTGCCTACCACTGCTCTGTAGCATTGGCTCTAAATCTTTTTTGGACCAGAGACCTCTTTGAGAATTTAATAAAAACTTGGAGATTGAACGTATGCACATACACATAGCATTTTGCATTCAATTTCATGAGGATCAATGACTCCTTGAATCCCATTCATCAATCCCCCAGGGATCCAGAGACAGCAGGTTAAAAATTCTGCTGCCTAAGGCTAGTGAGGCTACAGCTGGGAAAGTGATGGAGAGCATGGTGCAAAGGTGGTTGGGGAAGAACACAGGGGTAAAAGTCATACCTCTTAAAAGTCAAAACTTTAAAAAAAGAATGCATTGCCCTAAAGCATCCCTGACATATAGGGGGCCACTTTGCACACGGTGTCTCCAGTCCCTGGGAACTCACTATATAGTACACCCTATTGTTCTGTTGCAGGAAAGCGCAGTTTGTGGGGAAAGCTCATTCTCACACTTAGCAGAACTCTGTGTCCTTGTAATTGAACCCACTGGTCCTCCTGGACGTTGAGGCCATGGCCTAATGCACATAAGCCCATTTCCTCAGCTGATGTGGAGAGGCAAAGAGAA
>NW_007731921.1:20255-21898 GCF_000696425.1 Galeopterus variegatus
GAGGCCATGGCCTAATGCACATAAGCCCATTTCCTCAGCTGATGTGGAGAGGCAAAGAGAAACCAGAAGTCAGGGGAGGGCATGCGTGCTCTGGTTTTCCAGAAGAGAGGCACAAGGGGGAGGGAAGGGGAGAGGAGCCAGGACCATTACAATCGATCACATCCAGTTTTGCTTTCTTAAAATCAAGGGGCGGGTGGAGAATGCGTGTGTTTGAGAGCTAATGAAGTCATGAGCAATAGAGGCAGTAGGCCTCTGGGAAGCAAATTGTGGGCCAAACGAGCTCATTTTTTAGCAGAATTATTAAATTAGCAGATGAAGGAAACACATTAGACATTATGAATCTTGCTTTTAGGAGAGCCCTTGATAGAGGGTTGCACAGATGCTTGTTAGATTCATTCCACCCAGGGCTGGAGGGAAGCTGGCATCGCAGGGATCCCCAGTGGAGGTCAGCTCTCCTGGGGGGAGCAGCGGGAGGATGTTAAATGAACATCTGGGCCAGGCACTGTCTTGGGGCTTTATTCAATCCCCAATACACTCAGCAAAGAAGAGGTTATTGTCCCCATTTCAGAAGGGAAGATGGGCTCAGAAGGGGGAAGTGCCTGACCCCAGGTCACAGAGTCAGCAGCTGGCATAGCTCATGGTTGAATACGGGTCTGCCTTAGTCCAAACCCAGGGCTCTTTCCCTGGGGGTAAGAGATGCCTCCCTGCCAGGGGCTCACAGAGGTGACTTAGAAATGGAGCAAGGCTCGTGACAGGGACAAGAGAGAGTGATGGGGAAGAGCTGGGGCCAGGCACGGTGAGTTCAGGAAGGGCTTAGTCAAGGGACAGGAGGAGAGGCTGGGCCCCCAGAAGCAGGGCTGATTCTGACTGCTATGTTTGAGGAAGTGTGGGGAATGGGAGGGTGCTCTGAGAAGCAGAGGTGAAGGAATTCATGTTGTGTGGGCATGGGCAAGTGAGCAAACAGGGTTATGTCTCCTGTTCAAAATACTTGGAGACCTGTCCTTAGGATGCTGGACACCACTGTGGCCTCAGGGGTTGAGCTGAGTTAGCCAGTGACCTTCAAGGAGGCAAAGAGAGGATTCTAATGCTGGGAAGTGTCCAGTCTTGTAGGGAGCGAGCTCCCCATCCCTGAAGACACTCCAGGGGGAGGCACAGGATGAAAGAAGAGTCTGACACTAGTTAAGGTAGGAGATCAGCTAAAGCCCCTCTTAAACTAGAATTTTCTATCTTCTGAAGTCAGGCATGAGGAAGAACATTCCAGCAGCAAAGCCTTCCAGAGACTCCTGCAGGTATTCAGGTGCTGAGTGGGAGAATCTGTATTTATTTCTGAGGTCTGCTGGTGACCAATCACGTGTTTGAACACAGAAGGTATGGACTTAATGACCCCTAGGACTCCCCCTAGCTGAGGATTTCTCCCAGGCAGCAGGGTAACTGTACAACCCCCTGAATCCCCCTGGCATGGGAGGGGGGCTTCACTTTCAGGGAACCTTCTCTAGCAATGAGATCCAGACCCACCAAAACTAGGAGAGAAGAGGGAAGGCAAGGGAGGAGGGGTCTAGGAAGGAATGATGGTTCAACTCAACTGCCTACGAATCTTTCCTGAGGTCCTACCGTGTGCCAGAATCCAAGACAGGCAGGCAAGG
>NW_007731921.1:22713-25279 GCF_000696425.1 Galeopterus variegatus
TTAGTGCTGGAGGCAGTGGGTGCCGTTGGGCATCTTTCTGCGTAGGCAAGTGAGAGGTCCATGAGGGACAGGAGCAAGATCAGAATCGTGTTTGGGGAGCATGAATGTGGCTCTATGTGGAGGCTGGACTGGAGCAGATGAGACAAGGCCAAGAGGCCAGGAGGCCAGGTTTGTTGCAGAAATCCAGGGTTATTGGCAGCCTCAGTGCGATTGCTCAGAGGCACTGGTTAAAAGCAAAAGATTCTCCACGTGTGCACTTGAGTTCATACCTCCAGTGGAATGTGTATTTCTCCAAGCATGTGCATTTGGGTGGGAGCATGTTTGTGTGTGTCTGTGTGTGAATGCGCCTCAGGGTGTGAGGTTTGTCTTGCTCTGAAGGGGTGTGAATGCCTGCCGCAGGAATCCTGACACTCCAGTTCTGCACGTGTGTGCCCAAGTGTGTGCCATGCCCAGCTTCAGAGGGAGGAGGTGCCCATAAATCCCACTTCCAGGCTGTGGTGACAAGTCAGGCAGGCAGACAAATCTTGCCAGGCTCCCATCTACCTTAGTTCCCTCTGCAGATCTCCTACCACCACCCCTTAGAACGGGCTGGATGCTCCACGCAGGATGCTGTGGGATGGCTGCATGCCTCTCATGAGGGTCTCCCCATCCCCATGCTGTACCCATAGCCATCTCCCACCCCGTCCTTGTACTTGTAGGTTACACAATGACTGGACTGGGAGGGGCAATGCCAATTCTTTCGTGGTTCCTTTAGCAGAGGGATATGAGGGTGTTGGGGGTGAAGCTGTTGTCACTGATTGCAAGGCAGGAGAGGACCCCTCCCCACCGTACCGAGGCTTGCCCTAAGCCATTCCAGCAGGATCTCCCAAATGCTCTGACCTAGGTTAAAGCTTCGTTGATCCCGCCCTTTCTGGGACCTGAACCATGAGGTGTGCCCCCATTGGCTCTGAAGGCAGCTGGGAGAGGGGTGAGGAGCTCTCACCCCCAGCAGAGTGAGGGTCCCAGGCCACAGAACCTCAATCCTGGCCCTGCCCTTGACGCACTAGGTGAACTTGGAGTATACCTTCTTTCAGCTTCAGTTTTTCCCTGTGTAGAATGAGGCCAGCCTGTCTTGTCTGGAGTTCAGTCACAGGGTTGGGGGAAGATGGTGGGACTGTCATCTATTACACTGAGGTATGGAGTGCTGTGGCCAGACTTGGTTGGGCAAGTCCTTTATCCAGAGGTGTGCTGGAAAATGTTTAATTACTGGCTCCCTGCAAGCAAAGAGCCCTGATTTGTAGTGTTTGCCAATTTCTCTGGTGTAAATACTCCCACCAGGACCAATTTCAATCCACCAGCATGAAACCACTGAACATGGACGTAGACAGAGATGTGAGCCAGTAGGGGCCAGCTCCAGAACATGGCTGTCTTTATCCTAAACACGGTGACAGCCCAGCCTGAGGAAGAACCTAAATCAAGGTCAGGCAGGAAGCAGAAGGGCTGGAGTGCTTGGCATTGGGTCTGAGCCAGAGGTGAGGCTATTAATGAAATGAGTCTGGAAGTTAGGCACTGGGAAGATGAGAAACAGGTTTGGACGTGTGATGTTCAAAGAGGACCAGGGCAAGCAGCACAGGGTGGAAGCTGCGTTGTGCTGCATGATGCACAGACAGGCCACGCGGCTGGAATATAATATCACCTCCTGATGGTCCCAGGCTCAGAAGAGGGAGGCGGGTGTGCGTGAGGACGAGGGGGCTGGGTGAGCAGACAGGTGTTCCCTGAACACCAGGATGACGTCTGAGCAGGCCAGGCCAGGCAAGGGCGAATCCAATCTCTGTAATTGTTGGTGCATCAATTCTGGTGACGGTCCCATGAGGGTGATGCCAAGGGCCTGGGGAGGGGGATGCCCTGGATGACATCATCTGCTATTTCTGGATCAACTCGCAGCCTCCTCCTGTGGGAACTTCCTTCAGGACATAAATCACCCAGTCCTTTCATGACTACCTCACTCTCCCGTGAAAACAGAGGGAATCCAAGTACGTGGAGCCAGAGCAGGCTCGGTGTCCTCTGGAGATGTCACTGGGAGGAGGAGGAGGTGGGTGCTGAAGTCACGCGGATCAGGGTTCAAATTGCACCTCTGCCCCTTCTCAGCTGAAGGGCTTTGAGAAATCGTTTCACCTCTCTGACATCCCATTCCCTTAAAGGGGCTAATGATACCTAATAATCTGTCTCTTGTCTTTTTATTTTTTTCTCCTCTCAGAGAATATACTTCCAGTGTTCAATCTGTGGAGGCTTCCAGAAAGAGATGTCAGCTCCCTTTCTTCCCTAGCTTTGCTGCGAGTGATTGGCAGGGCTTGGAGGAAGAAGAGGACTGAGTGGGGAAGCTGGCCGGGCCCGGGTGTGGCGGGGGCCTGCTCTCTGCCCGCAGTACTGAGACTTCTCCATAAGGAGCTTCTCAGCCAGGCGGGGCTCAGAGGGCGGAGTGGCTGGGGACGAGGGAGGGCCCGTCTCCCCTGCAGAGGGGCCTGCCCATCTGCTACCTGTCTGTGTGTGCGCTTGACTTCCCTCCTGCTCCAGGCCTGGCTCTGTC
>NW_007731921.1:25996-29005 GCF_000696425.1 Galeopterus variegatus
GGGGGCCTGCTCTCTGCCCGCAGTACTGAGACTTCTCCATAAGGAGCTTCTCAGCCAGGCGGGGCTCAGAGGGCGGAGTGGCTGGGGACGAGGGAGGGCCCGTCTCCCCTGCAGAGGGGCCTGCCCATCTGCTACCTGTCTGTGTGTGCGCTTGACTTCCCTCCTGCTCCAGGCCTGGCTCTGTCTGTCAGCCCCAACTGTCTGTCCATCTGTCCTAGAAGAAAGACTGTCAGGCTTATTACCTGCCGGCTGCCTGACTTCCTGTCTGTCTGTCAGTCTGCTGCGATCTGCCTTCCCATCGCTTTGATTGCAGTCAACTCTCTTGCACCTGGGCCCCATTTTATGATGTGCAAATGACAGAGAGGTGACAAATGAGAGCGTGAGAGTGACAGACGGGAGCACACACACGGGGGTGGGACACGTGTGCACACAGAGGGTTGACAGTTGGGTTGTCCCCTTTGAGACAGGGTCACTCAAGGTCTCCCCAACCCCAAAGGGGTGCCTGAAGCACCTTCCATCCTACCGCAAAGCACCGTCTGTCTGCATCCCTGACCGCAGACAGAGGTGTCCCCCATGGAGGCTGCGGGCGGGTGAGGAGGAGGCAGAGGGATAGTACCCATGGCAACCGATGGAGAGGCACATTTCAGCTCAAGAAGAACCTCTGTGACAATGGAGCTGTCCAGCAAACAGAAGGGGCTGTTAGTGAGGTAGTGATCTCCCTGTCACTGAAGGCGTTCAATTACGGGCTGGCCACCCACCTGTCAGGGCTGCTGTGGGGGGTTTCCTGCCTTGGGAGAAGACTGGGGAGGTTGAGGTGGGCTGACATTGAAGATGATGACTTCTGTTGATAGCCATGTGAAGCACTTTGCACAGTGCCAGGCACTCAAAAACAGAGCTGAGATCAGGAGGGAGGCTGGGCTGAGTGACCTGAAGGCCATATCCCACAGCCTTTGAGCTGGAGAGAGATGAAAGGGCAATTAATGGCAACAGGTTATGAATAAACAGGAGCTGGAACGTGGGATAATAAAGGCTTCCCAGAATAGGAACGTCTCCATCTCCCTCACCCTGATTTGCATGGCTCCCGAAGGCCTCCCTCCCCTCTCCTAACTCAATTTCAATTTCAATTTCAATGTCAATAACTTCCCTGGCACGACAAGCAGCCAGGGGTTGCCAAAGTGAATCGGAACATTGAGTTTCAAAGTCTCAGACCAGCTCGTCTAGCCAGGGTCACCCCCTAGGTCTGCTGAGCCCCTCGAACTATACATCTCTCTTGCTCTGTGCCCTTTGGGGAGACTTGTTTTCACCTTTCCCAGTTGTCCCCAGGTTATCTGGAAGAAGATACTCTCCCTTGGATCCAGGTTTTTAAACAACAACAGCACGGGGAGGCGAGGTGCCTGCATTACGGCTCTCCATGCGACGTGCTGGGGATGAGGGTGAAGAAGGCTTAGCCTCTCCCTTGAGATCCCAGCCAAGTGGGGGAGGCAGATGAGAATCAGCAGTTCCAATGATATGGCAGATAGGGCTTGCGTGGAGGGGGCCGGGGGGCTCTGGAGCACAGATGCGCGGTGCCTGAGCCGGGGTGGGGTCAGGGGCAGCTTCTTCCAAGAGGCAGAATGAGAGGAACTTCTCAAAGATGCCTGGATGGCTGGCCACTGAGCTCCTTTCCTGTGGGTCAGTGGAGGCTGGAATGTCCATTCCCAGGATAGGTACCCTTTCTGCTTAAGCCCTAACAACGACTGGCCCCACAGCGTTGGCAGCAATCAGATCCTTTGTAAAGGGAGAGCTGGAGGAATGAGAAATGTGTAGAAGAGACAGAGCTACACAGTGCCCGAGGGAGGGGGCCCAGAGTCCTGGAGGTAGGGCATGGGGTGAGTGGGTGGCCTGGGTGTGTCAGCCTGGGAGCCTGTGGTGGTGTGTGGCCCATCGGCAAGCACAGTCTTGGACAGGGGGAGAAGCCCTGGAGGGAGTGGATGAAGGTGCTGGGAGGCCCAGGGCACCATCTGAAATGCTGGGGCTCAGGCAGGTCAGGGCCGAGACTGAGCAGCCCTGATGTGCGGAGATGAACAGGTGAGGGGCGAGCTGACGTTGGCTTTGCCAACTGGACATCCCTGTCCAGCACCAGCCTCCACCGTGGGGAGCCACAGTTCAGGGAGTCGGACAGATTGGGGCTGGGGCAACATTGTTAGGAAGCAGGACCTTAACTCTTCTCCTCCTCTTCTCTCCCCATCCAGAATGCCGATAGTGCTAATAGAAACAAAGTCAACTCCAGCCCCTCCACACCACCTCCGAGAGCAGCGGCTGCTGGGCAGAACGTCCCTGAGACAGGGACAGGGTGCAGGCTCTGACTCCAGCTCCACTTGCAAAACCTTTGGCCAGGCAGAGAAGAGCCCAAGACATAAACAGCTCTGAGCAAAGTGAACAAACTCAGAGGCCTCAGGGGGGTTTGCTTGGTGGTCTGGGGTTTCCCATGGGAAACTGAACTGGTTACACTGAACCAGTGGAAGCAAACCCTGCCCAGCAGTGCCCCGATCCCCTTGGTTCCCGGGCATTCCTCAGCATTGGCTTGGAGCATTTGCAGAAGCTCCAGGGGCAGGAGTCCCCACCATCCCGCTTGCTCCTCCTCTTTGCACACCTTCAGGGTCTGCTGAGGCTGGGAGTTGGGAGAGGTAGGTGGGCTTGAGGAGGAGGGCATCCACAGTGGAATGAGGACACTGAGGACAGGGTGCTGGTTCTGTTGCTGGGTACCTTTGGACAAATCCCTTCCATCGTCAGAGCCTCATTTAACCCCTCAGTAAGATGAGAAAAACAGGTCGGATCAGGGGTCTACAAATTGTCCTTAAAAGACAATTCCTGGAAGATGTCCTGGGGAGAAGTCTGGGTGAACATACTCTTTACCCTCCAATGTACGTTACAGGCTCTGACAAGCTCCATAGCACAGAAACCTGGTGAATTTTGATCAGGTGTTTCCCAAAATTTCTGGACAACCCTGTATTCTTTTTTTTTTTTTTT
>NW_007731921.1:29653-30336 GCF_000696425.1 Galeopterus variegatus
GGGATCGCAACCCTCGGTGTTGCGCCCGGACCTCGCTCAGCCGGTGAGCGGGAACGGTCTGTATGTGGGATCCGAACCCTCGGGAGCGCCACCGCACTCTCAAGCGGCACATTGTAGCAGTGCGCCACCGGGCTGGCCCACAACCCTGTATTCTTAAACCACTCATTTTCACCCCAAGGAAGGAGTGGCCCATGCTACATAGTTTGGAAAATATTAGACTAAATGCTTTTCTCCAAGATTCCCTCCCCTTCTGAGAATCCAGGTGTTTGTTTCCCTAGAGAAAGTTGGGAAGCGGGTGGGGAGGAGAAGAGAAATGTTATTTTGGGCTCTTCCTATGAGCCCAGCTCTGCACCATCCCTTCGGTCCTTGTAGCTACCTGTGGGGCAGGTATTCGTGCTGCCACTGGCAGATGAGGACAGTGAGTCATGGAGCGGCTCAAGGGAGGGGGTGCTGCCAGCCTGCGCTGGTGAGAAGGCAATGTCCTGCTGGAAGGCCTTACCTGGAGTTTGCAGCTCCCTTCCCAGCAGTCTCAGATGCTCTCGTCTCCTCTATTAGCCCCATTCAGGGTCACCCTTTTCTTAAGAGAGGCCATTGGAAAGCTTATGGGGTGAAGCCAAGGACACAGAGGGCTGGGGTGAGGCACCCACATACAACTGAAAAAGCACCTCCTGAGAGTTCACCCC
>NW_007731921.1:30595-47981 GCF_000696425.1 Galeopterus variegatus
CCCGCCGCAGACTGTCTCGATGTCCTACACTAACTGACTTCTGTCCTCCCTCTGTAAAACATGCCGGCCACAGCCTGTGGCACTGGGAGCGCCTGACTCTCAGGTGACGTCCCGCCGCAGACTGTCTCGATGTCCTACACTAACTGACTTCTGTCCTCCCTCTGTAAAACACGCCGGCCACAGCCTGTGGCACTGGGAGCGCCTGACTCTCAGGTGACGCCTTCCTAGTTTGCGCATGTCATATGTGTTCACAGGACGTGTGTTCCCAAACCTGTTTATGTCAATTGTGCTTGTCACTGTAAATAGGTAATTCAGTCAACTGTAACATAAGCCAATTAAATATGAGTGCAGAAAAAGTTATGTTTCTATGGTAATTAATTTAATGCTTTGGGGAGGCTGCTAAAAAAAATGCTATTGCATTAGGTGTGGGCAAGACCATAAAAGATCTGAAGAAAAATGAACCTTATACAAGGAGGTTTGTGTACATCGATTGTCTTGCCTGGAATCAAAAGCAGAAATCTCTTAGGTGGTAGTTTGAGTGAGAAAGACAATGTGATCTTCATTACAGTGAACTCGGGAAGCCTGTTCACCTTTCTGAACTTCATTTTTCCTGACTTTAAAATAAGTAAAATAATTTCTCCCTCCCAGAGCTGCTGTGAGGAGCACATGAAGCCACGTGTCGTCCCGTTCCTGTCTTTTGCTCCGTCCTTGACGACTCCTCTCTCCTCTTTCTGCCATGATTACCTTCCCTACTCATGTTCCCTGGACTTCATCCACACGTTTGCGGTTCAGCTGATCTGGTTGTGATTAGGGGTTAAGGCATGGACTCTCCCTAAGAGGGACAACTTCAAGGGGTTTCAGGGAATGCATGAACTATGGTGAGATTCCCAGCAGTGTGACAAAGCAGCAGGTGACAGTCTGAGCTGGTGAACCTCCTTGGTGTCCTCAAATCACAATTCCTAGACTGGTCCCAGTTGAGGGTGATTTATTCTTTCTAATGTGTGACCCTGCCATCTTTGCACTGGGCCAGTTTCCCTAGCCCATCTATCTGGGGTTCAACTCAGCCTGAGACCCCGGAGCAATCTTATCCCAAGCCAGGGACACCCAAGGGAAATTGAGGCTTCACGGAGGAGTTGGCCCCTGCTCAGTTCAGACCTCTTGAGCCCCGGCTCTTGCCCAGTAGCCCAGAGTGTTAGGGAGAGGTAAGGCTTTTCCACACCTGCACCCTGATGGGCTTTGTCTTCTTCCCAGGGATGGAGGTTCTGGAATGGCTGGATCTAGCTCCTTGCTGCTTGCCCAGACCCTCCAAGCACCTGTCACTTGGCACTGCATGCCCCCAAATCCTGGCCCAGGGAACCTTAGAGAGACCTCAGTAGGGATTGGCATGTGTGTTCATTTCCTGTTCTGAGGACTGACCCTGCCGTTGCTGTGGCCACTGCTAGCTTCCCAGTGCTTCGGGCCACTGGCCCCACAGCTCTGCCAATTGGTTCATTCCCTAACTCAGCCGGATCGGCCCCAGCTGGATTCCCCAGTGGAGAGGGCTGCTTTAGCATCTCTTCTGCCGCCAGGAAGCCAGTGCCACATGTGCCCCTAGATGCCTGAAGCCCAGCAGAGGCACCTATGAAACTCTTTGTGCATGGGGACAAGGTTGGGTGGGGCAGAGGAGAAAAGATAGGGAAGTGGGGAGAGACGGCAGCCCTCTTTTCTTTTGCACTGGCTTCTGTGTTACGGAAGGAGTCAGGCAGACCTGGGTCCATGGAGAGTGAAATCTTGGGTTGCCCTTGCTGTCCTCCTCAGCCTTTGTTTTTGCATCTGTAAAGTGGGTATAATGATGGTTGCTTCATCTGTTTGTTGAGACTAATGTCAATAACATAATATCTATAAAGACATTTTTTCCATATGTGACCTGTTCTCATCAAAGAAATAAGAGCAACTTTGGGGAAAACAAGAAGTCTGCTGTAGCAGACTGCTCTAAGAGTGGGGTGGCGGCGGGGGGCATCCCTGGCTTCTGGCTTATTGATCCCGACAGAGTTTTCAGGGATGGAGCAGAGAACCCATTTTCCATTTGGCAAAACCAATGCCTAGACAGCCAACAATTTGTTCAAAGCCACACAGCGGGCCGGGGTCAGTGTGGCGCTGGGCTGCCAGAGTCCTGACTGCCAGGGCAGAGGGCTGGGCAGTTGTGCACGCCGCCTCCAGCCAGCCTGCCCCTCTGCGTTCTGATGTTGGTCACAGGCTGTCGGGGGCTGCGGCTTCCTGGGCTCCATCTGGTGGGGCATCCTGCCCCTTTTTCTGTGGGTGGCTGCCTGAGGCCTGGCAGCAGCATGCCTGGGTAGACTACCCTCTTCCTACTGACTCCAGGGGCTGCTCCTCAGTGTGTTTCTCTGGAAATAACCCTCCCAACCCCATTACAGAAGGGCAGAGAGGTGAATGGGAGGCAAGGGGGAGGGAAGACAGAGGCAAGACCCAGAGTGACCGAGAGGTAGAATGATGCATTCCCCAGTTCATTCACTCAGGTCTGACCTTCGGCCAGGATGCACAAGCATCCTGTTAAAATACTGGAATTTTTCCACCACAGCTGCTGAAGAGCTACTTCTCAGAGCTCTGTGAGCGTCATCTGCTGCCAAGGACCCTCCTTCAGCAAGAAGCTCAGGGACCCTGCTCCAGTGTTGGTTGTTAAATATTTTGACCTCCACCCCTGGTAGAAAACTGGAAACTGTTAGTTGAAATAGGATCGACCTGTGGAATGCTGTTATTTATTCACTCATTGAGCAAGTATTTATTGAGCACCAGCTGTCTTCCAGGGAAAGGACTAGGGACTGAGGCACAGAACTGTACAGCGTAAGGTCCCTGCTCGTAGTCTTGCTGTGGAACGAGAAGGCGGGAGCAGGAGATACAAGACAGGAGGAGCTGGAAACAGTGACCGAGAGAAAGAGGGAACTCGGCAGAGAGAAAACGACCTGGGCTGACGTCTTGGCTTGGAGCCACAGGGAAGGAGGCTGTGAAGCCCAGGGGGAGGGGCCTCCGGGTCCAGCTTGGAGCTGTCAAGCTTCTTCAGTTCTGTCCAATTATCCACTAATGACTCACAATGAATAGATTAGGAAGGGGATTGAGGACAAGGACGCTTAATTATCAAGCAGACAGAGGAGGAAACACTGAGCATCCTGTGACAGGGAAGGTGATGAAGGGGAGAGGAGGAGGCAGGGTCTGCAGGGCCAGGCCCACCCTCTCCTGGCAGCTCGGTGACACTGCTGGGCCTTCTGAGGGGGTGGCCAGGCTGCCAAGCCTGGGACACCCCAGAGACCAGAAGTGGAGATCAGCATCTGGGGAGCAGAAAAAAGTTCAGGACAGTGGGGCTTAAGGTGGAAGCGGGGAGGTTTTGGGGGACTGGCAGGTGGATGGGTATGGAGCTTATTCATTCTGCACAGGAGGTTTTTGAATGTCATTTTATCCTGTCTTTCCCCATCAGGACTGGGACCTCCAGAGCAGGGGGCAGGGTCTTTGGCATTAGTCTGCTGGAAACCATCGTTCTGTCCCTGGCTTGTGGCTGAATTTGTCCCAGCCTGGGAAGGACATTGGTCACTGTTGCCCCCTCTAGCCCTGCCTGCTCCCCAACATCTGCATCCCCACCTCACTCAGGTCTCCTGGGACAGGAGGAGTTCCACACAGCCTCTTTAAGAACATCACAGCCAGTTTCTCTGCTCCAGACACAAAGGTTCACACTTACAGTGTGAATCCCCAGCGTTCTCTCCGTTGGTACTCAAAGCAGTCCTGGTGTGGGCCGACAAGGCACTCCTGTCCCATTAGGACCAGCAGGAAAATGGAGCTCAGAGAGGTGACTCAATTTGCCCAAGACCCCACAGGTGATGTGCCGGAGGTGGAACCTGAACCCAGATCTGCCTGCCTCTGCCCAAATTTCTCTTCTTAGCTCAATACAGATTTTTCCTTCAGAATTGGGCTGCAGATGGGGAAGCTCACCAGTGGCTCTCAGCAAACAAGAGCAGCTGAGCATGAAGTCGTGTCCCCTCACCCCTCCCCAGCCTCATTCACCCTCACCTGTGAGGAACCTTCTAGCTCTGGGCTGGGGTTTGGGGTGAGCATTTCACACACTTGGTGATGTTCTTTAACTCTCAGGGCACTCTGCTCTGTACCCTAGCATCCTTGTGTCACACACGTGGTACCCAGCAGAGGTGCCAGGGACCTGGGATGACTCTCCTCTCATTATTTCAGGTTCTGTGTTTGAGTCATGCCCATATGGATTTTCAGTTCCTTGAGGACACAGTCTGCCCTACATTTGCCTGCCCCACCTCCCCATCTTCTGTCTTGCTCACACCGGGGGTGGGGTCACTAACCGTGTGCTGATTGATTAGAGAACCAGTGGGCATGGGTGGGAGGAAGGACATGAGCAGACATGAGGGGGAATGTCCCTTAGCATGGGGTGAGAGAGGTTGCAGTGGGAGTGTGTGGTTGTCGCTTTTGGTTTGGGTTTAATTCGTGCCAGGGCTATGCTTTCTGAAGGAAACGAGGCTTTATGCATTTTTAACTATGTTGTCCTGGGGAAAGAATGAAGGTTGCTGCATGTCTACTGTGTGCCAGATGCTTTGCAGACATTATCTCATTTAATCCTCCCAACCATCCCATAAGTGGGTATCTTAGGTTTGCAGATAAGATGCCAAGGCTTGGAAGGGAAAGAGAATTGTCTAAGGTCATCTAGTTAGTACGAGAGTTGAGATATGGACAGAGGGCTCTTGGACTCCAAAGTCAATGTTCTTTCTTCCGTTTGATAGAGTGTATGGGAAAGACACTTGAAATTTAGGGTTTGGGTGAGGCTGCCTTGAGCCAAATGCACCATCGTGCCCTTCTGGGGGGTTATCAGGGAGCGCAGGAGCTTCCAGACCACAGGGTCCTGGAACATGATGTGATCATTTTGCAGATTTGTCTCCAGTTCCGTGTGTTCTCAGTGAATGCCCACAACCACCACTGAAGGAAATAGAAGTCTTATCTCCATTTCACAGAAGTGGAAACTGAGGCTCAGAGAATCTGAGAATTTGTTCAACATGGTGAGACAAATAGATAGCAGAACCGGGAATCAAGCAGTTGTCCGACATCAAACCCAGTGTTCTTGCCACCACCCCTCACTGCCTGGACCACCCCTGGTGCCAGGCAAGAGACCACAGACCCATGGGTATGGCCTGAGACGCACAGACTCAGGCCTGAGGTCAAGATCAGGACAATTAGTACAGAAGGACAAGAGATGTGTTTTCACCACTGGGTGGGGCCCGCAGCATCTAAGGAGCTGAGAGCTGTCACAGAATCCCAGAGACGGATGCGTCTGTGTTAGCATCATTTAGCTCAACCCCTACACCATACAGGTTACACAACAAATCACAAACAGAAGTGTGACCCAAACCCAGACCCCTCTGACTGACAACCCCTGCACTAAGAGCAGCCCTAGGAAGTGGGACACTCCAGAGGCAGATTCTAACCCCAAAAGGGCAGTGGCTTCTCCTCTTCCAGGGAAGATGCTCCAGGTACTCAAGGCAAGTGGCCAGGGCTGCAGCTTTGGCCTTCCAGAAGCGTCTCAAGTCTCCGCTGTTGTCTGGCTGGCTCACTAGGATGGGTAGGACCATCGCCTCCTTACCCTGAATTCTGCCTCTTCTTCGATCCCAGCAGCAAATCACAGATGCCTCCATTCAGTGAATGGCAGACCCTTGAAGGCCCTTCAGGGGGCCATCTCAGACTCAAGAGGGTCATCTCTTTGTTTCTTGTGCTTCATTGTGCTTGGAATGCCCAGAGCAGAAGTGTGTTGTTGAAAGCACTGGCTCTTCTTTTTCCACTCCTTTGTAAGACCCTGACTGGCATCTGACACCCTAACGGCTTGGTTGGGGTGGGGGACGCATTGGAGGCTCTCATGTTTGGTTACCGGCTTACAGATCCTGGGCTGGAATGAGTGTGATGGGCCATGGTGATGGAGGGGGGTAAGGAAGCAGGGAAGGAGGGGTGTGTGTAATGTCTTTAAAAGTAGGATCCTCCCTTCTCTGCTTGCAAGGCTTGTCCTGGGGCATGCCCAGAGGACCCTTCTCTTCACAGCAGCCAGAGAGATCTTTCTAAACCTTCCACCCAGCCATGTCACTTCTGTGCTCAAAATCCTCAAAGGTTCCCCGTCACCCCCAGAATCAAGCTCAGATGCGTGGCTTCAAGACCCTTCCTGAGCCAGCCCATGCCCACCTCCGCAGCCCCTCTCTCACTATTCCTCTTCAGTCTGGCCCATCCAGTGCCAGCCCGAGGCTGTCCCACGGGCTCTTCTCCCTGCGCTGCCATCTTTCCTCCCTCCTCTTCACTCCCCACCGACCTGACTACTTCCCTCACATGTCGTCTTTTCCGGGAGGCCCTCCAAGACTTCTGGAGGTCAGATGAGGTGTCTGTCCTCTCATTCCTATGACACCCAGTGCCTATCACCCACTATGAGCATGACAGTATCATTCACTGAGTGTGAAATTCCTTCCAGGTCTCCCACTGGACTCCGAACTCCAAGGAGGCAGGGGTACACCTCACTCAGAATGGTGGTCCTACTGTCCAACTTCTTGTGACTCAAAGTGTGGTCCACGCCTGGCAGCTTCAGCAACACCCGAGACCTTGTTAGAAATGCAGAGTCTCAGGCCCCACCCCAGACCTACTGAGTCAATGTCTGCATTTAAACAAGATCCCAGGTAGCTTGGGTGCACGTAAAACCCTGAAAAACTCTGATCTAGCCAGACCTTGGCCCAGAGTAGATGCCCATTCACTAGTTTTTGAGTAAATGAAGAAATGCAAGAGGGCCAGAGTGAGTGACATGACATTCTCAGGCCTCTCTGCAGTGCCACCTGGACCCCGTGAATGGCCAGGAGTGGTGGTCAGTGGCGGGGCTCACTCTGCACATGCCCTGCATATGTACTTCTCCGTACAGTGTTTTGTGGAAACCGTATGACAGGAGGAGCCTATCCCTCCTTCACAGATGTGGAAACTGAGGTTTGGAGTGATTTGTCCAAGGTCCCAGGGCAGTGAGTGGTAAAGGCGGGTTTGAACTCCTGTCTGCCCGCCTCTGGCTGGAGGAGTGTGCAGAGGGAGGGAAGGGCTGGGGAGGGATGTGCCAGGCAAGGCCTGCTGGGCCTGGCCCAGGAATGAGCTCACTTCAGGATGGAACTGAGACCTGTTCCCATCAGAAGAGGAGGAGGGGGACTTTGGGCAGAGGCTGAAGGCGGTTTGGTTTGTGGCTGAAATCCTAGCTTCCACTCCGGAGGCTTGGTCTCAGCCCGGCTGGGGTTTACTCTGTGTTCTGTGGGTGGGGTGCTCTCCCCTTTCCATGCGGGAAATCTATTCCCCCTTTCCCCCCAGGCTTTCCTGAAGCTTACACCACCCGGGCCACATTTCCTGGGCTCAGCACAGTCTGGATACCTTCCTGTCCCTGCAGGCATCTGCCTGGAGCTGAGTTTACCAATCTCTCCTCCTCCCTGCCTCTCTTCCCTTGCCTAAGAGGGCCTAGCATCAGCTCAGCAACAGCATGAGGAAACTGGAGGACAGGATCCGGTCCAACCCCCTCATGTCTGAGACAAGGAACTGAGGTCCAGAGACGGGGAGCAGTTCCCCAGGGAGGGGGGTTACAGGACGGGTCATGCACAGCGCTGGGCACGCACGTTTGTGCTTTGCATGGAACCAGGCAGCTGCCCAGAGCATCTGTAGGGAAGCGCACCCACAGGTAACATTTGCCATTTTTATTATGAGCCATTACTTATTGAATACTTACCATACGCCAGACACTGTGCAAAGCACTTAACATACGTAATCACATTTAATCCTCATAATAACCTTATGATTTATTTACCATTTCTACCACTGTCATTATTATTCTCATTTTTTCAGATAAGGACACCAACGTTCAGAAAAGTGAAGGAACTTGCCCCACAGCACAGAGTTAGGAGGGGGATCAGCAAGGGTTTGAAGCCAGTGTTGCCAGACTCCAAACTCTGCTGAACTTCCTCTTGTGTGCCACCCTCAGACCCGGGGACACATGTCTCTGCCTTGCAGGGAAGGGGGTCCTGCGATTCTCTGAGTCTTTGGAGATATAAGGGTCATGGCAACACTGGCTTACAGACACACACTGTGCCTTTAATTTGTTTACAAATTGCTCAGATCTTTTTCTCATTATCTCATTATCTTACAAAGCCGGCCAAGTGAGTATTTTCCCCATTAAACAGGTTAGGAAACTGGGTTTAATACTCTAATGCTTACAAGTTGTTAGACCCCAGGTAATAGTGCAGAGACCCTGACAACCCACCTGGGCTCATGATAAATGCAGGGACCCTCAGGGACATTTGCTATAAACTCACCAGTGTCTTCAGACCCATCAGTGTTTGGCCTACAATCTGCAGGACTTTTACCTCTGGGGTGAGGCTATGCTTGGGCTATTCCGTATATATTCCCAGGACTCCTCTGTAGAAAAGGCCCTGGGAGTATAGGGTAACCTCCCCCCAGCCCTCCTGGGGTTGCTAGTGCATTCTGCTTGCTCATCCTCACTGCCAACAGGTGTTACTGGAGGGAGACATCAGGAAACACAGGGACTAGTCCTGCCTTCGCTACTGATAAGTGGCTTTGGACAGGTCCCATAATTCCCCTGAATCTTAGTTTTCTCACCTGTAAAGGGGGAGAATCATGTTTACCCTGCAGATCCCTCAGGGATTTTGTAAGGGTGGAATAATACAACATAACTGAAAGGGCTGTGAGAAGAAAAAAACATTGCACATTTATGAAAAGATGATTTCTGGCATAAAAGTCTGAGTCTTGAGGACGCAGTGGGGAGGCAACATTTACTGAGCATCTGCTGTGTCCCCTTTAGGGACTTATACAACCCTCAACACATTTCTTCAGATAGGTATTGAAGGAGTTTCTTCTTCTGATCCCAGCTGAGTAGCTGTCAACAGACCAACCTTCCCACAGATAACTATAAACGCTGAACAAAATATTAATAAGTAGTTATTGGAAGGAGGGTGACTCAAAGCAGGTAGAGGGGGTAGTAATTATCGACACTTGGAGGAAGGGAAGGGTACTGGGTAAATTTCCCACTTTTAACAAGTTTAGCTTGAGGGCACGCCCCAGTATTCCCCATGCTGGATGGCTAAAACTTGGGTAGAAATCTACAGTCATATGGTTTGAAGAACCAGAAAACAAATTTTAAGGCAACAATGGCACCTGGAAAGTGAAGGAGGAAATCTAGACAGGAGTAAACCAGAGAAGGGAACCCTAGATTCTGTGTACAAACTCTGCCAGTATCTGACTAACTCTTGAATCAATGGACGTGTAGGACAGACCCCAGCTAAGGCTAAAAGAACTGGATTTCAGGTGCCATCCATTGGAGGGGAGACAAATTTGCAGTGAGAGTTCAGTTAACAACTTAATTAAATAATGAAATAAGTCAAAAAACACAATAACTTTACAGTAACACACAGAATCCAAAGTTTCTATAATATATCATTCACAATATCTATGATATAATCCAAAATTTCCAGACATGTGACAAAACAGGAAAACTCAATGCATATGAAACAATCCATTGGTCTGGCTCTAAAATGACACACATTGTGGAATTAACAGACAGATAATTCTAAAACTGCTTTTGTAACTATGCTCAAGTTTGCAAAAAATTATGCTCACAATTAGTGTAAAGACAGAAACAATCTCAGCAAAAACTACCCCCCCAAAAAAACTCACAAAAGAGAGCCAAATGCAAATTTTAGACATGAAAAATACAACATTTGAAATAAAGAGATATTCGAATTACTATTTACCATTAAAAGAAATTCAGGTTCAGAGAGATTGTGTAATTTTCCCAAAGTTACGCTAACAGATAATAGAGTTGGAATTTGAATCTCAAGTCTATCTGGCTTTAAAGGCCATACTTTTTCAACCTCGATAGGTAGAATTTAGAGATTAGTGGGAGCCTGTGGGAAAATGAAAGTGGAATGTGGACATTTCTGAAATTCCAATGAGACTGGAGTTTGTCTCACTGTGAGACCTTGTTTAAGACTTTTAAGACTTTGCTGTCGCTCCTTGAGAGCAACCAACAGGATTAGCTACCCATGGTGCTGAAATTTTCCTTCTCTCCCAAACTTCAGTGTCTACCAAACTATTTCTGATTATTCACACCAATGAGCGAAGAGAGAAGTGAAGATAAACCACAGCAGCTCATGCTCTACAGTCAATTTATTTTGGTTTTCAAGACGTACGCAGTGCATTTCCCCATTCATTGCTTTCCGTGGGTCTTGCCCATGTTCAGTGTAAGTCTTTTCTGTGTTTGGCATAAACATTATCCTTGGGGGTGTGGGTGGAGAGTGAAGGTCTTCATGCATTTGCATGACCTTCCTATAGTTGAGATCTAGTGACATTCAATGTTTATTTTTTGAGTTTTATAATGTGCCTAATGTTGTGCACGGTATTGCGGAAGGCAGAGAAAGATGAGACCAGCACCTACTCTTCAGGAGTGCCCACCTGGAAATAAGCACAGAGATGGAGCAGGAGCTGGGCTAGCACTGTGGGCTCAATGTCTACTCTGTGTTCCTGGCAAGACCTGCCTTGGGGCTTAGAGGAGGGGGAATGTTGCTGTGGGTTGGTAGCAATCACAAAATACTTTCTAGAAGGGGTGAGATGACTGACACCTGGTCTGCAAAGGCTAAGCTTAGGAGAGGAAGGGAGAAGAAGATACAGCAGGTACTGAATTGACGTTCATTAAATGAGGAAATGAATGTACAATTATTTTCTTCTTAGCCTTTTTTAAGCATCTGTTTTCTAAAATGGTTGTTTAAAATATTAAAAACAGCCTATTTTAATACTATCTGTAATTGCCTCAAACTGGAAGCTACCCAAATGCCCATCAACAGTAGAATGGGTAAACACATTACGGTACATTCACGCAGTGAATACTATATGACAACGAGAATGGCTGCTCTGCAATGACATGCAACATCGTGGGTAAATCTCGGAAGCACAGCGTTGTACAAAAGAAGGTCTACACAGGAAGAGGACCTGTTGTAAGATTCCATTTATATTAAGTGCAAAAAGACTCAAAACTAATCTATGGTGCGTGAAGTCAGCATAATGGATTCGGGCGGCAGTGACTGGAAGGGTGCCCGAGGGGAGCTTTGGGGGACTGAGAAGGCTGTTTCTTGATTGGATAGGTGACACAGATAGTTGAGCTTTTAAAAA
Source organism: Galeopterus variegatus (assembly GCF_000696425.1). Lineage (NCBI taxonomy): Eukaryota > Metazoa > Chordata > Mammalia > Dermoptera > Cynocephalidae > Galeopterus > Galeopterus variegatus. The sequence continues at coordinate 41,831 of NW_007731921.1, forward strand.
TTTTATTGGTCTAAGTACTTATGAAAAGAGCATTTTCTTGTAAGTTTGTTGTATTTCAAAAAAGAGTTAAACAAAAACAGGCTTCGTTCCCCAATTTGACTTCCTAGATCCCTTGCTCTTTTGCCTCTCTCATTGACAGCAGATGGCACGACCTTGTGAAGATGCTTTTCAAAGAATGGCAGGCCAGGTGTAGGGAGCAGCCTCGCCTAAGACCTGAAGAGAAAAGGCAGCGAATTTTTCTCCCATTTTAATGATTGGGAAACTGAGGCTTGTAGATTGGAAGTAACTTGTCCTTCTGACATAGTGAGTCCGAGTAAGAAAGAACTTTGGTCTTCTGGGCACCTACTTCATGTGGCCAGGATCGTAGGTGTTCAGCTAGACCCATCTGGGGAGACAAAGGCTGTCACAGGAAGTCAGAGAGATGCATGGGAATGGCTGGAGGTGTTCAGAGGGCTTTGCCATCCCCCACCCTCATAGCCAGGTCTGTATAAAGTAGCATCTAAAGGGTCATCAGCCTGTCACCTGCATTTGTGAGTTTTGTGAGTCAGCTCCTCTCCCTGACCCTGTGACCCCAAGTATAAAATTCGGAACTGAACTTAATAAGGCATAAATCTCCTTCCAGTTCTAACATTTCCAGGTCTAGATCTGAATCAGGGTTATCATGTTAGATTAGGCAGTACCCTCGGGGGCTGTGCTGGGCCAGGGTAAAAGAAGGAAGTCCTCAGGACATTACAAAGCATTCATTCACTTCCTCATTCATTCTGTCGAGAACCCTTTATTGAGCATCCGCTCTATGCTAGGTACTGTGCTGGGGACACAAAGATAAATGACAAGGTCAATGACCTTTAGGAGCTTATTCTGGGGAGGGAGGTGCAGTAAATGGTTGTAAAAAGTGTGATGAGTGTTGCACATACACATGCAATATCAAATGCTACGGCTGCACAGAGGATTCAGTTTGTGCTTTGGGGGTGAGGTGAGGCTAGTGAAGGCTTCCAAGAGGAGATGATATTTGTGTTGGACCTAGAGGAAGGAGTCAGGTCAGACTCGGTAACCTAGTTAGGAATCACATCCTTGTCAGAGAGAATGACATGTCCAGAGGCAAAGGAATGGGGAGGAAAGGGCATTTCTATGTGACTAGAATGTGGGTAATATGGCAAGAGGCCAGAGGTGGGTGGGGCTGAAGCTTTGAATGGCACATAACCAGCTCAGGTGGTGGGGTGGGAATCATACCCTGAAGGAGCCTGAGGTTGGAGTGAGGTGGCAGGGCCTGGGAGAGGCCCTTGTCCTCGCATTTCCCTCCCTTCCTTCCTCCCACAGTCAGATGAGACTCGGGTTTCTGCCTCACGTCCCCACCTCCTGAGGCTGTCTGGTCAATAAGCTCTTTAAGGAGCCAAAGAGAGGCAAGATCAATGCAGTTGCCATTGATCCTGCTGCAGCGGCCGATTAGCACGAGGGACGTGGCTGGCCCGGGGAGCCCCTCGCTAATGCACCGTGGAACTCAGATTAAACCGGAAGCACCCCGCAGCCCTGGGGAGAGCTCTGCCCTCCCAGATGCATGGGGGAGTCATGGAAGAAGTCCTGACCCCCCCTGCTGGAAGCCTTTGCTACCCCGATGAACAACATAAATTCGCAAGACATCAGCGGCCATTCGATCATGTCGTTCCCTCGGTTAAATCCTCTCAATGTCCCCTATCACCTTTGGGGTCTGTGTGAATGTGCCCTCAGAGGCCTGGCCGCTGGTTGCTTCTCCCAGCCTCCTCTCATGTCGCCTTCCCCTCACCCTCTGGATCAGCCCCGCAGAACTGCCTTCCCTTCCTCTAGCTCGCCATCACGTTGCACGGGGTCACCTGTGGTTTCTTGCAGAAAACCTTCCCCGACTCTCCTCCTACTACCACCATCAAAGCCTGGCTTAGGCACCTTTCCAATATTGTCCTTGTTCTTTGTTGAGCAGACCAGGGATAAGAATGTACTGTAACTGCTTATTTCCTTGTCTCATCCTGGCTGCATATTAGAGTTGCCTGGGAGGTCTGAAAAAGCGCAGGTTCAGATTCAGCTGGTCTGGGACGGGGCTTGGGCACAGCCCGTTTTTACCACCTCCCTCCAGGGATTGTTCCTAAGGTGCACACACAACTGAGAGTCACTGGGCTACAGTCTGAGCTCCAAGAAGTCAGAGACCACACCGATCAATGAACCCCTCTGTGCCTAGCACATCACATAGTAGATGCTCAGTAAATATTCATGGACTCTACTGTCCGGGAGCGGGCGCACGGCCTGGGCGGATGCTCCCACCAACTGGATCTCCCTCTTCTTCCCTCTGTTGGAGGTTTGGCTCTCAGAGTTGAACAGCTCAGGTCACTGAGGAGGCTCTTTCACAACACGTCGCATCACATTTCTCTGCGTGGTTTGTGAGGCAAGATGAGCAATAAAATCTTACTTTGTAAAGGGGGACCCTGAAACCCAGAGAAGGTACGTAACCGGGCCTGGCAATCACACCTAGAACAGACAGTCTCCTGGGTGGCCACTAGTCCCACAGTCACCGGCCCTGGCTCCTTTCCCTCTCTGTCCCCTTTTCTAGGGAAGCCTCCCCACATGGAAGGTGGTGGCCTCCTGAGAGCCTTCCCTCAGCTGAGGCAGCAGTGGGCTGGCCTGGTGGCCCAAGCATGCTCCAGACTGAACATGAGCAGAACTGGGCTCCTGGTCAGTCTCTGTCACCCACGAGTTCTGTGCACTTGGGCCTGTCACCTGTCTTCCTAGAGTCACACCTGCAAAGTGGGGACCCTCCACCCCTGAGCCACTGCCCCAACCAGAAAATGGGGCTAATAACTCTCAAAGCACTGTCAAGTAAGATGCCGTGTGATAAAGGGCCATGTAAGCCTTAAAGAACTGTGCGCAAGTGCTGTGAGGACTGGAGGCTCGGCCCAGACACTTGCCCATCTCTTCCTGGGCCATAGCCAGACGTGCTTTCCCTGCCTCGTCCCCCTCTACAGAGTCAAGCGCCCTTCTCAGCCTTCCCTGCAGGAGACTAGCCAGAGTGGACCTTCCAGAGCATGAGAGGCCTCATGACATACCCCATGTCACTTTCCTCAGATTCAGGAGCTTATAATGTGGGAGCTGGAGACAGGCCAGCTTGAACAAGGAGGGGGGATAAGGGTCCCTCCTTATCTGTTTTCCCTCGGGGCTTTGAGGCAAGGAACCTCTGTCTGACCAAAGTGGTGGGGACCCTGCCTTCCTGCTCTGTTGGGAGGTAGAGGAACCCTTCAAGAGTACGCATCACACCCACCCACCCAGGGAAAGTAGGAGAGCATGATAGGACCCCAGAAACCCTTCCTTAGGGAAATGCCAAGGATGGAGGGTGGGGGCTGGAGCGGGGAAGAGGGGTGGGAGATGGAGACAAAGGTTGGGAGAGGGGGCTGATTCCCCTTGGCCTAGGTCTGGAGGTGGGTAGCAGGGGTCAGGAAACGCAGCCCAACTGAGGCCCAAGTCAGGGCCGGGATTCTCAGGGCAGGAACCCTGGAAGCGGGGAGGGGAGGGACGAGCATGCCCCCAGGCTCTGCTGCTCCGTGCCCCTTCCTGGGTCATATCAGTGTCCTCGGCACACCTCCCTCTCCTTGTGATGTCCAGGACACCACAGTACCAGGCTGGATCCTGCTTTAAGAGAAAATTTTCTGAATAATCTAGGTCTCGAGACTTTGTGTGGAAAGCCAGGAAGGCTCAGGGATCCAGGTGCCCAGGAAGCCAGGGGTGAGGGGGTGGGGCATGAAGTCCAATCTTAGAATTTACATTTTTTCTTATATATATATATTTTTCCAATTTTTAAAATTATAGTCTTTATTACACTCTCCTCATCCATGTTTGATCCTGTTTTCCTTCCACTCATTCATTTATACCTGTTAACAGTCTAATAGGTACCCTCCAACCCACAACCTAACATAAAAGCAAAGACCTTGACATTGATGGCTACTTAATTGTGTGGCTTTCTCCTGCCCATCCGATCTCCCCACCTTCCCCCACCTAAGGTAACCATCATTCTGACTACTGTACCCGTCATTTATTTGCTTTCCTTTTTATACACATATTTTATTGTACCTAAATGTTTTCTAGTTCTCTTGAATTTTTGCTAATCTCCACCCGCCACCTGCTTTTGGGGTGCTTGTGGTTATAGAACACAGGAAGTGAGATGCAGGTTGCTCCATTATTTTTAGCTGTAATAAAACTCTGTTACTGAAACCGCTTTGGCCTCTGGTGTTCTCTAAAGGGGAGGGAACAAGGGGAGGGAAATTCCTCATCTGGAAAGGCCAAGTGGCATCCGGAGAGGCCACTCCTTAAGGAAGTGGCATGGAGGATGTGCTTTGCTGGGTAGTGTTTAAAGGGGGGCTTGCTGAGTAACACCCTCCTTTCCGAACCCTCACTTAACCCATCCTTGTCCGCAGCCTGGAGCCTTTTAAGACTAGCACATCCTCCATAGATTGCTCAGCCCTGGCAGATTTTTTCCCCAGAAGCCCTGGGTCTGGGTGGGCCAGGTTTATTCTCAGTGATTCCAGTCAATGTCGGCCCTCTGGAGGGTGCAGAGCAGGTGCCAACCAGGGGATAGGGGGTGCCACCTGAAGTGTAATTACTGGGATGGGAGGGCCACCCTGATAGGGTGCCCTGGACCAGCCATAGCACAGTCCCCTAACCCCCCACCCTCCACCACCTCACTGCCAGTGTGCCAGCCCCAGGCCCCCCATGATGCCCATTGCGGATCCCATCTTGTGGCTCTTCAGGCAGAGAACCAATTTTATCCATGAGTGAGTCTGCATAATCCTCCTCCCATCCCTGTCCATTGCTTGGAGAGGCTCCGATGGGGGCAGAGAGGGAAGTGGGCTGGGCTAGGAGGGCCCAAGCCATGCCTGGACTGCAGAGGGTGGGGAAACCCTGGAGGCATAGGCTGGCCTCAGCTGCCAGGACAGCCATTGCCTCCTCCTGGAGATGTCCGAGCACTTCCCCGGCTGACTAGCTTGGGTCCTTCCTTTTCCCCAGGAGGAAAGAGAAGCATTAGTGAACCCAAGTGAGGCCACTTAGGGGCCAGTGTCAGAATCCCCTTCTCCATCACATTTTCGCTCTGAGTAGATTTAGGGTAGAGCCCTGCTGGGGAGCATCTTCCTGGAGCCGCTCCTCCAACCTAAAGCTGAGTATTGGGGCAGGGGGGAGGCACTCTGCCCAGAGCTGGAGATGCCACAGTGGGCCCAGGATGCTGAAGACCCTCTGAGCTATAAGGGTCTCTAGTGGGAACTCCACCCTACACTTAATGATGGGGAAACTAAGGCCCAGGGAGGGACAGTCACTCAGTTAAGGTTTCCCAAAACTGGTCTGGCAGGACAATATCCACCTGTCACTCCTGCAGCTGCTGTCACCTAATTTGAGTCCTGCAGCCTTGCACACACTCCCCTGTGGGGACTGCCCTTACCAGAGTCTGCTATCCTAGGGGGTCCCAGATGCCACTGGTAAGCACAGTGCTTGGCATTGATGGGTTGGGGTTCAAGGCCTACCTCTGCCTCTTGTTTACTGTGTGGCCCTGAACATATGATGCAACCTCTCTAAGCCTGTTTCTTTATGTGGGAAAAAACAGGGGCACTGGCTGATGAAGTTCGTCTTTCAGGCTTGTTGGGAAGCTTGAATGAGATGATGCAACAGACCAGTGCAGTCAAGACATCCTAGCAGTTAAGACTGGCATTGAGCTGCGGGCTCCTATTCATCCTTCACAACCCTGTCGAGGCAGACACCTCCCCATGAAGCCTTCCCTGATGACCCCGTGCACAGACCTGATGACTCTTGAGACCCTCACTCCAGCTGCTTCATCTCAGCCATAAATCACTATCTATTACCTTTGGTTTACACATTTATCATCTCTTCTGGAATGTGAGTTCCTAAGAGGAAGAGGTACGTGTCCCTCTCCTGTGGTGGGACCAGAGCTGAACAGAAAGAGTCTCAGTGGCAGGCGTGGGGTGGGGCTGTTTCGATTTGTTCATGCCCAACCTTCCCCAGCCGGGCTCCTCTCCTGTCCTTCTTTAAGTACCATCTTGGAGTCCATTCTTCAGGGACAGTGTCTGCATTTGGTGGCCTTCGCTGCCCTCTTCTGACCACAGAGGGCAAGACAGTGTCTGGGAGGGGG
>NW_007731921.1:48847-51348 GCF_000696425.1 Galeopterus variegatus
GGGGGTGGGGGTGGGGTGGGGCTGGGGCAGAGAGGCCACCCACCAAATTGCTGGGGACTGGGGACACTGGCAGGAGGGCAGGGGCTGAATGAGGTTCTGCTTTTTATATGGGGAGACTTTCCATATTCCTCTGCGTCTCGGGCCTCAACCCCTCTGAACCCACAGGGGTAACCAGCAGAAGACTGTACAGGGTGGGGAGGGGGCTTCTAGAAAGGCTTTCCTCCTGTAGGAAGCCACCCTGCCTGGCTCACAGGGCCCAACCCCAAAGCCAGTGCCAGCCCAGCTCACTACCCAGCCCACCTCACTCCCCAGCCCACCTCCCCCACAGGCACCTCTGAGAGTGAACCTGGGCCGCCCTGTGTCACACACAGTTACCCAGACCTGCTCACTTGCTCACGATTATCTCCTGCCTTCTGTGGGGAGTGTGACAGATTGAAAGAAGATGGTTCCAGCTAAGAGAGTCCTATAATTATCAACTGCGGATTATTTTAATTAAAATGCTTTGCATCCTCAGCTCTTAATTTCTAAAATGATTATAAATGTTATTATTAAAGAAAAATCCTTGAAGTGAGATCCATAAATCTCTGCCAGGGCTAAGATGACAGGCAAGCTGCGGGGAGAGAGGAGGAGGGAGGTGAGAGACGATGGAAGAAAGTGACAGAGGATGGGTGGACTTAGGGGGTCCCACGTGCACCCCTCTTGCTCCGCCTTCTACATCTTTAAGCACTTGAGAAGGAGAAATCAGACCAGATCTGGGTTTGGAACTTGCCTCTGCTATTTGCTGTGTGACTTTGGGCAAGTCAAGGAACCTCTATGAGCTTCAAGTTTCTCATCCTTAGAATGAAAATAATTGCCATCCATCTGGTAGGACTATTTTGAGGCTTGTCAATAATGTGCGTAGAGCGCTTACTTGTCACAGAGCACTACATTGTAGCAGTTTTGGTGGGCTCCACCCCATCCTCAGGAGGGTTCTTGGAAGTCCTCTGCTGCTTCACAGCTCCATCCTCTGGCCATCACAAGCTCATAATAGGTGTCTGTCTGTCCCTCCCACTCCAGAACACTGAGGAGGAATCCCCGGGGCATGATCGTTGCCAGCCCCGGGTGGGCACCCAGGGGCACCTTAGGTCTCAGCAGCCTCTGTCACACAGGTGCAGGGCAGAAGGAGGTGACAAGGCCAGCCCTCTCACTTGACACTTAAGGAAATGGAGGCCCGGAGAGGAACAGGTCTAGCCCAAGGTCACCCACCAAATTGCTGGCAGGGCATTTTACCCATTTTAACAGATGGCTAAGGCCTGCCTTTCTTATCTATTTTAAGTCTGTCTTTCTAATGACTGAGAACAGATCACCTGAACCAGGAGGTGACGCTAACAATGACATTGACAAGGCAGAGGAGGAAAAGGGTTGGCCGCAGGGGGAAGGAGTGACCAAGCACTGGCCTGGGGGTCAGGACGTCTGGACCTGCCCCGAGCTCTTCCCAAGCCTGGCTCCTGTGTGACCTTGGGCTGATGCCATCTCTTCCCAGACCTTCATTCGCTCTTTAAAATGGGGATGGTAATCGCTGCCCCGCTGACCTCCCAGGCTGGTGTTGAGGATCGGCTGAGATGATGGATCTGAAAGTGCTTTGTAAGCGGGAAAGCGTGAAGCAAATGTAGGAGATTATTAACATTAATATTAATGAACTCGTTCACAGTTGGCGACTGGCCACAGAAAAGAGGAAACGGCGGGAGTCTGGGGACGACGAAATTTTCTGACCCTCTGTATATTTGCAGAGGTTGGGGATGGCAATTCTCTGTGTGGTCGTTTCCCAAATTCCTGTAGATACAAGTAGTGGAGGGGGAAAAAAAACAAGCCTTGGGATTTTCAGCCAGGGGAACTGGTAGTGAGTGCAGCAGGCACTGGGGCAGGTGTGCGTGCGAGGGGCCTCTTCCCCGGCGGGGCAGCGACAGAGAAGGCTGGCTTTCTCATCCAAGCTGATCTCCTCTCCAAGTGCAGGAGGCACCTGGGTTGAGGGCTGGGGTTCTGTGGACCCCACTGAAGCAGAGGGTCTTCCATCCCTACTTAGTTCCCTGGTACCTTCTACAAATATAGCCGTGCACAGAGTGGATTAGTGTCCTAAGCTATTCATTCATTTATTCATTCATTCATTCATTCATTCATTCATTCATTCATTCATTCATTCATTCATTCATTCATTCATTCATTCATTCATTCATTCATTCATTCATTCATTCATTCATTCATTCATTCATTCATTCATTCATTCATTCATTCATTCATTCATTCATTCATTCATTCATTCATTCATTCATTCATTCATTCATTCATTCATTCATTCATTCATTCATTCATTCATTCATTCATTCATTCATTCATTCATTCATTCATTCATTCATTCATTCATTCATTCATTCATTCATTCATTCATTCATTCATTCATTCATTCATTCATTCATTCATTCATTCATTCATTCATTCATTCATTCATTCATTCATTCATTCAT
>NW_007731921.1:52348-53646 GCF_000696425.1 Galeopterus variegatus
GGTGTGTGTGTGTGTGAGAGAGAGAGAGAGAGAGAGAGAGAGAGAGAGAGAGAGAGAGAGAGAGAGAATGAGGCCCACATGCTCACTGTGGCACAGGGAACCCTGTACGTGGAGAAGTCCCACGTGCAGACTGAGGTGCACATGCCCACACACTTCCTTTGACCCCTCAGCACCACCCTCGACAATTCACACCCTTGACAATTCACTCTGCCCCATCCAATGANGTGCGAGGGGCCTCTTCCCCGGCGGGGCAGCGACAGAGAAGGCTGGCTTTCTCATCCAAGCTGATCTCCTCTCCAAGTGCAGGAGGCACCTGGGTTGAGGGCTGGGGTTCTGTGGACCCCACTGAAGCAGAGGGTCTTCCATCCCTACTTAGTTCCCTGGTACCTTCTACAAATATAGCCGTGCACAGAGTGGATTAGTGTCCTAAGCTATTCATTCATTCATTCATTCATTCATTCATTCATTCATTCATTCATTCATATGTTCAGTGAAGGTTTGTGGAATATCTGAGATGTGCCAGGAGCTGGACACAGAGGTGAATGGGTCCTGGCCCCTGTGGCTAAGGCTTAAAGTCTGTGGTGCGAGATAGGTGAAAGACCTGCAAACAGGCCATTGTCTACCTGCTGAAATTTGGAGCTGTGGGAACATACTGGAGGCTGGGGGTGAGGGGAGATTTTCAGAAAAGGTTTCCTGGAGGAATCGTGTCTGAACTGAGCCTTGAAGGAGGACTCCATGTTCATATCCCCATTACTTAGCTCACATGGAATGTTCTAGTTTGTTGTCTCACAGAGAAAGGAGGCATAGATCCATGAGGCTTGGAGTAGCTCCGCTTGCAGCTAAATCTCCAAGGAGCCCTCATACCTGAGGTGCAGAGCCTTCCACAGCTTCTGCCTTCAGGGGCTTGGGAGTCAGAATCCCAAGACAGAGTGTGAACCTCAACTCTGCCCCAGCTCTCCCCGTGGCCCCCTCCCTGAAACATGGGACAAACCTGTGAGGAAGCTCTAAGACCATGGCTGTGAACAACCCTCTGGAAAGGGAAAAGCACACTGTCATTACTTATCTCTTTATTATTCGGTTGCTGGAGGTGTCTTGGTATACCCAGCAGGACCTAGGCCTGGAGACAACAGCTGGAATTTCATTTCAATATTTATTGATTAATTTGTACCAATCACAAGGTTTAAGAATGTGAAGATGTACAAGATGTCAGTGTCAGTGTGCTGTACATGCAGTGTGTGTGTATGTGTGACAGACAGAGAGAGAGAGAGAGAGAGAGAGAGAGAGAGAGAGAGAGAGAG
>NW_007731921.1:54624-58886 GCF_000696425.1 Galeopterus variegatus
TGTGTGTGAGAGAGAGAGAGAGAGAGAGAGAGAGAGAGAGAGAGAGAGAGAGAGAGAATGAGGTCCACATGCTCACTGTGGCACAGGGAACCCTGTACGTGGAGAAGTCCCACATGCAGACTGAGGTGCACATGCCCACACACTTCCTTTGGCCCCTCAGCACCACCCTCGACAATTCACACCCTTGACAATTCACTCTGCCCCATCCAATGAGCACCCCTAAGTGGCCCTGACTCACACTCATGTTTTCCTCGGTGTCTGTCTCACTGGCACCTAGCATCCTGAGCTAATATCCTTTTGCCTGTAAAAACTCAAATGCAGACTTAGCAAATGACCCATCTATGTAGATAAGACTATTTTAAGTAGACTTCAATGAGCACTGAGATAAAGAGTCTGACCTCTGCACAGTGTGAGGGAGAGAATATTCTGGAAGGACAGAGCACTTTAGCTGGACACTGAAGGATGATGGGCTTTTGCAGCAGGATAGGATAGGCTGAGCCCGGGGAATGGCAGCATGGCTGAGTAAGGGGAGAGGGAGGGCTGCTGGCTGATGTTGGTTGAGTGCCAGCAGTGTGCCCGGTGCTATGATGGTCATTCCATGCAGCCAGGGGCACCCAGGGTGTGGCTGGCTTTGACTGCCAAGTGGAGCAGTTGGCAATGGGCAACATGCCTGAGCTTGGTACAGAGCTGGGAAAAAAGAGCTGGGATTCAGGGCAGTGGATCTGCAGCTGTGTGCTCAATGGGTGGGTGGGTGGGAGGGCTGTAGGCAGGGAGAATGGGGGAGGCACAGGACTGGGACAGCTCAGGAGAAAGGCAGTGGGGAGGGCTGTGGGGGTCAGAACAGAAAGCAAGAGAGGGAATAGGGTGCGAGAACCCAGGCATGTGGCTGGACACCTGGAGACTGGGAAGATGCTCCTAGCAAGAGTGGAAGGATGATTTGGTGGGGAGGGAAGTGGCAGGCATGGGGCCTGGACACCTGAGCCCACTCCATTCCTCCCCTTCTGCTGAGAAAGGAGAGCGGACGAGAAGCAGCACTCACGGCGCACCTACTGTGTGCCACACACGGAGCAAAGGGCTCTTCACCTGGCATTCCATACCTTCCCTACTTTAAGTCTGCCAGGCAGCTGCTATCGTCCTATTTCACAGATGAGACAGTGGAGAATTAGGGAAGCGGGGATTGGCTCCAATCACAGCACCAGCATTCAGGCCTGACTCTCCGCCAATCCTGGTCCCAACCCTCCTCTCTTCCTCCAGCCTGCAGCTTGCACTGACCACGCTCTCCTCCCCACTGCTCCCTGCCAGTTATAAGCCCTGCCCAGTCCATCTTCCCAGCAGCCTGGGGCCTGCATGAGCTGAGCAGGAGGACCAGGGCTTCCTTCTGGCTTCCATCCCTCAAAGAGCCCAGCACTTTGTTTGCAGCTGATTACTCAGCAGCCTTTTGATTTGCAAGAGAAGCTGGCGGCGGGGCTGTCCCCAGCCACCAGTGGAATTAGAGGTCTGGCTTCAGGTGAAAAAAGCTCCTTCCTCCTCTCTCCATCTCTTTTTTTCCTCTCCTGCCTCCTCTTCTGGATTGTTTTGAAGCTTATTTTTAACAAGGGATTTTAAACTTCATATGCGGCAAAGCTCTGGGCAATAGGAGATAAATGTTGATGCTGATTGGCTGGATGTGGGGTGGCTTGGAAGCAGATAGAGGATAATAGTAACGTCACTTAGCATTTGCTGGGGACCTACTAAGTGCAGACCTCAGGCTAGGTGCTTGGCAGCTAGTTTTTCTTCACCACTGCTCTATGAAGGAGACTTTCATTTTACAAGTGGGGAAACAGAGGCACAGAGAGGTTTGGAAGCTTGCTCCAGGTCACACAGCTAGTAAGGGGTGGAGCCCAACAGACTCCAGAGCCTGGGCTGTGGCAGCTACCTGGAATGGGATTCCAGAAGTGACTGGGACCCTCCCCAGACCCCGGCCCACTGTGAGATTGCAAGGGCTGGAGCTCCACCTTCCCCACTCCTGGACACACTCCTGGATGTTTAGAGATGGGCCTCACAAGCCCGAGTCAGTCCTCTGGCATCAAGGAGAGCTTACTGAGGGGGCTCTTTTCCTCCTTTTCTGTCCCCGCCCTGGGTAACATGAGACTTTAAAATGGGAAGGACCCTGGCCCAGCTCTGTGAGACCCCTGTGCGTGAGCAGAAGAAACCCCCAGATTGGGAACCTCCAGAGTCCTCACCCTGGCCCACTCTGTGTTTATGAGCAGCCTTTCCAAGGAGGTGACTGCCAGCTTTCTCCACTCCTGGCAGGAGCAGCACGGGTGAGGGGGACAGAGTGGGCTGATGGAGGGGACAGTGTGGGATGATGGAGGGGACCTGGTGACCTTTGGAAGCAGCCTCCATTGCTCTCGGAAAATCTGGAACTTCCTCCAGAGCCAGCCAAGTCCTGTCTTATCTGGGTCTTACTTGCAGCTCGACCCCTCTCCACTGGCACTGGGCACCAGCCAGACGGGCCCTGGACACCAGACCCTTTCCCTCCACAGGGCCTTCGCACACAGCGTTCCCTCTTCCCAGAACACTCTTCCCTGCTTGTTATCTGGATGGTTCCCCTTCATATTTTGGGCCTCAGAGAGGCCTGCCTATCCCTAGTGCACCAGTATATGGCCCTCCCTGCACTACTTACTCGGCAGCACTGTGGCCGACTCTGTCAGTGCCATGGAGACAGGGATCAGGTCGATACTGTATGCCTTTGCATCCCAAGTGCCCACCTTGACACTGGTCTAGCCTAGAGCACAGTAACTACCTGTGGGCGAAAAGTCGAATATAACTTTGCTGGGACCTCAGTTTCATCATTTGTAAAACGGGCATTGTAATGTCTACATCCTAAGGATGCCAAGAGGGAAAATAAAGTCAACGGCTCAGCATGCAGTAGGTGCTCAATATGTACCAGCCACTGTTAACATTAATGCTGGTTAAACCCAACTGGGCACTGCTAATGCACTCACACATACCGGAAGCTTGCCGTGAAGAAGCTGACTCTCAGAGGTGGTTCCAGGCCCAGCTTCCAGGCAGGCTGGCCATCTGGGTGCCTGGGATTCGTTCCTGCCTCTGTCCGTGCCTTCTGCTGAACCTGGAGGGTCCTCTGACCTCTCCTTGCCTCACCCTTTCTAAAATGGCTGGCAGGACCAGTGATGCAAGACCTCAGAGGAATGAGCAGGGTGTGGAGAAGCTTCCCCTGTGGAATAAAGGGTCGCCCCGGCAGGCCCCCCTGCATTAACCATTCCGGGCCCATCTTCTCCAGCCAGCTTGCCCTGACCATTTGTCCTTCAGCAGACTTCCCTCCCTGACTAAGGACATTGGCATGGGCAAAGCATCTCCAGTGACTGACTTCTCGCCACCTGCTCCTGAGCTTCTCTGCCCACCTGAAGCCACAAATACATATGCAAAGGCCAGTATATTAATTTGTGTTTGAGCACAGAACTGGGACACCACCGAGAAAGGGGATTAGGCGGTGGCAGTCGGTGGGAGATAACAGATGGCCTGATTGCTTTTACCTGTTGCTAATTTGTTAGGCAACAGTTCCTTGTTTGTGTTTAATTGTGCCCAGACCCTGAGGCAGCAAGGCGCTGGGCACTGGATGGCTTTTGATGGCCCTCGGGTGCTTGCGTGGGGCGAGGGGTCCGGTGGCCTGCCAGGGAATTAAATACCAGAATCTGGAAATGAATGGCCTTTCCTTGTTCTCTCTTGCTCTGAGTCTGATCTCTCTAACTGGCTGGGCACTCAGAACCTTCTGGAGCATGTGAGTGGCTAGGAGGGTACTAACCCCATAGGCAACAGGGCCCGCTCGCCCATCAATCAGCTGTGTGACCTTGGGCGGGTCGCTTAGCATCTCTGAGCAACATTTGCTTGTCTGGGAAATATGCATCCTCACACTTGCACTGTCTACTTTGCAGGGATGCTGGGGTGTGAACTGAGGTGACGTGCCCATGGGCACGTTGACATGCCTGATGCTCTGTGACACAGAGGCATTATGTGCTAGCTGAGCTGTCAAGAGTTTGAACAATGGAGTCAGCCAGACCTGGACTGAATTCTGTCTCAGTCACTTATAACTATGGGGTCTTGGGTAAGAAACCTAAGCTTTCTGAGCCTCAGTTTCCTCCCTTCTACAGTGGGAGCCAACAGGGGTTTACTGGGAGGAGTTAAAGTGTGGGGCAGGCCTAGCTCAGCTTTCCCAAGACATGTGCGCAGTCCTGAGGAGCTGTTAGGCGGATACTACTGCT
>NW_007731921.1:59979-65117 GCF_000696425.1 Galeopterus variegatus
CCTTGGGCAAATCACTCAACTTCTCTGAGCCTCATTTTTTTCTTCTGTTTAATGAGGGGAGGGAGGCTTCCTGGGTTACTGTGAGTGTGAAATGCCATCACAGAGGCAGAGTGCCCTGCTCAGCATCAACCATATAATTGGCACTCAGTGATGACTGATTGATTAATTCTATATTGTTACTTTCATTTGAAATCACAGAGAAAACAAGGTCTACGAGTTTGTCAAGAAAGCATCCTTTTGAGAAACTTGCTCAGGGGGTTATTGATTGAAAAGTCATTATATCTCTCCTTGGCCCTTAAATTTATCTCAGGCAAATGTGCAATTATGAGAAAGGATAAGATGACAGAAGGAATGGAAGGTGGCAGAATGCTCTCTGGGGCCAAGCAGCAAGGAAGAGGAGGCGACGTGGGGGGAGGAGGAGGAGCCATGCTGGGGTGTGTGCTGGGCTGCTTGGTGCTCCTGGGGGAGGAGAGAAGGGGGAGGGCAAGGGTGGTGACAAAGTGTCTGACGTCCCTTTTCCATCCCTCCTCATTTCCATCATGGCTCACCTTCTCCTCTTATATATATTTTATTTTTTTAATCGATTATACATATTCATGGGGTAAGAACTGACCATCAGCACCTCGGCCTAAGATGTAATGATCAAATCGATGCTATTAGCATGCCCCTCTTATATTTGATTTTACATCTAAATAGTGCCCTCCCCAAGTAATGCCCCCCACCTGGTCTCCTTGTTTAGCTCATGGAGCACATCGATGGTTCAGAAATTTCTGCCTTGACCTGCAGCCTTAGGCAGAGGGCTCTCCTGGTTAGGTCACTTCTCTCTGGCAGTTTCCCCTTTCCTAGGTGGTGGCGACACAGGGTAGTGCAGGGAGCAAGAGCAATCCTAGGTTTGGATGTGGAGTCCCTGGGGTGCTGGCTGGTGACTTTGGGCAAGTGACGGCTGCCCTCTCTGCTCTCAGCATGCAGTGTGTGTGGTGACTATATCTGTATCAAAGGAGTCCCAGCTCAGCACCGAGAATGAAAGCTCAGGGGCTGTGGGAGCCGTGGCCTCAAGCCCATCGTCCTGACCCAGGCTCGAGCGGTTAGTGCAGGGACTTCACTGCACCACAGGTGGACCTCAGTGTATGAGGCAGGTCTGTGCAACCATCTCAGAGCTCAGAGCCTGGTTACAGCAGCCAGTCGGACCCAGGGGCGGGCCACTTGTGATGTTACTGAATCTTTCCCAGGTGCACCTAGATTCTCCCATTGAACCTTTAACACCTTTCTCTGCTCCAAGTTGGCTCTGTCTGGACACCGTCCCCTACAGTCAAGAAAACAGGGAAGGAAAGAAAGGAGCCCCTGCTTGGGCCAGGTATGACATTAGTAGTCCTGCATACATTATCCCATTTAATCCTCACGCAGCCCTTGAGGCTGGTGGTGTTGTGTTTTGATATAGGGAAACACACTGAGGTTTCTAAAGTCAAGTGACCCACCCAATGCCGTGAGGCCCACAGAGCCAGGGCTGGAACACATGGACACTGACTTCCTCTAGAACATGCTAGCTCATGAGCTTCTTTTTCACAGCCCCGACAGTACCTATAGAGTTTCACATCCATTCTAACTCAGAAATCACGTCGTTCTGTGACATCTGGTCTTTAGTAGACTCTAAAGCAATGTCCTTCCTCATACTGTTTCTCCCACTATGTTCTGTTCTCCTGGAAGGCACATTGATCACTCTTATTCATAGCAACCTAAAAATCATGGTGAAGAACAGAACAGACCAGTAAGAAATGTGGTTGGAATGGAAGACTATGGGCTTGCCTCTATGTGTGGTTGACCAAGAGATGGCCACAGAATCTAACAAGAAGCAGCCTTAACCTGGATCCTAAACTTAACTAGTGTTTACCAAGAAGAAGCTGTTTTTGGAAACCTAGCAACCAGTTACTTACAATGTGGCGTTGGACCTTAATCAGAAACCCATGGAGGAAACAGAGATGGGAAAGCCAGGGCTTGCTGGCAACTTGGGAAGACCAGGAGGAATGATACCTCATTAAAGGGACAAAGGGAAGCAGTTCTCAAAAGAGAGAAGACCCCAAGACAAGATGGGGCTACTTCACCCTCTCATCACGGGACCTTTCCAAATGCATGCAGATTCTACAGGCAGCACAGCGTCTGGGTGAAGGTTGAATACTTACCGGACTGTGCATATTTTGTGGGAATTAATATGTTTTTAATTTAGGCATGGCAGTGCTCCATGCCAAAGTTTTCATCAGCTTGTGGAGAAATGAGAGAAATATGAGGGAGTTTTTCGTAAAGCTAAATTTATTCATTTTCAATAAGATTGTCCTTTTTTCTGGTGTTATATCTTTTCTAACTTTCTTGGTGTGAAAATATCCTTTTGCCTATGAAAAGATGGCAACACATAGACTAGAGTTGATTTCTTGACTTAAGTTGGCAACTCTATGTGAATCCTCCAATTTTCTCTTTAAAAATTTTGCTGAACTACAAGATCTTCAAGTCTGAGGACCACTGGATTGTACTTTGTTGGTACTTATTTGTATCAGTGCCTTTTTCCAACTTGGTGCAATTTTTTTCTGCTTAGCATAGACAGTCTTTGAAATTTAAATACCTCAACTCATACTTAAATTTAATAACTTTTTTTATGTCTACAGGGTAACAGGTATTATATTCCACATACTGCATAATTTAGGGGGAGGACACATTTCTCTTACAAGGTCATATCTCTTTGCTTTTCTGTATCTGTTACTGGGACTTGGTTCGAAGCATGCTCCGTCCTATAAAGACCCCATATATGACCTCAATGAGGTGATGGATATGAAGGAGAGGGGTGTATCTGTCTTAGCTCAGGCTGCTACAACAAATTTCCATAGCTTGGGTGGCTTAAACACCAAACAATTATTTCTCACAGTTTGGAAGTTGGAAGTCCTAGATGAGGGCACTAGCAGGGTCGGGTTGTTGGTGAGTATCCTCATCCTTGCTTACAGACAGCTGTCTCCTTGCTGTGTCCTCACATTGTGGAAAGATAGCTAGCTAGCTTTCTGGCTTCTTCTTGTAAGGGCACAAATCCCATTCATGGGGGTTCCACCCTCATGACCTAATCACCTCCCAAAGGCCCCACCTCCAAATACCATCACATAGGGATTAGAATTTCAACACAGGAATTCTAGAGAAATACAAACATTCAGTCCATGGCTGGTGGAAGAGGAAAAGAGATAGATGATGTATCCATAAGGTATCCTGAGACAGTTCAGATACAGCAAAAACTAAAGTCACAGGTAAAAGACGGCCAAGTTCCTAGGCCTGGGAAGGACAAGACCAAGAACCAAGTTCAAAGGCAAGGTGGGAGGATGTGTTAGAGAGATCAAGGATGCTGGATACTAGGGGGAGTGATTGTAGAATGCAGTGGCATTAGAGGAGCACACATGGTTCCCACCCATGATGGCCAACAGCTGGGGCTGGAGCTTGGTGTATCACTTTGGGGATAACGCAAGATCAGAAGCCTGGGTGAGAGACTTCACATGTCCTGGGCAGGGGTCATGGCCCAGGCATTAGTAACACTGCTACAGTAGATAAAACAGGACATGGGACAAAACTGGTGATTCCTGCTTTGTCACAACCACATTGGTTATGTAAAGTGAAGGGCCTACTTCCTTCTTCCTGTTGAGAGAATTTTGCTAGTGAGTGAACTTCAGCCTCTCTTCTCATGATCCACTTTTCCTTTTCACCCTTTCTTCAAATGAGAAAAGGAGTTGTAATGTGACAGGCCAAATTCTGGGCTCTCCTGGGAACATTAAAAAGTGGGCAGAGATCCTGTACTGAGGTGCATCATCCCCTCTGGTACTCCATGAGTTCTTATCTTAGTCTGCTCCAGGCTGCAAAACACCATAACAAAATACAGTAGACTGCAGGGCTTAAGCAACAGAAATTTATTGCTCACAGTTCTGGAGGCTCGAAGCCCAAGATCAAGTTGCTGGCTGCTCGGTTCCTGGTGAGGGCCCACTTCCTGGCTTGCAGATGGCAGCCTTCTAGCTGTGTGCTCATGTTGTGGTGTGGGGGGTGGGGAAGAGAGAGAGCTTGAGAGACTTCTCTGGTGTTTCTTCTTATAAGGACAAGAGTCCCATATCATCCGGGCCCCACTCTCATGATCTCATTTAACCATAATTACCTCCTTAGGGCCCTGTCTCCAAATACAGTCACACTGAGGCTGGGGTTTCAACATATGACTTTTGGGGGACATGGCTCTGTCACAGTAGTCCTTGTGAACATGCTCCCAGGCAGGCCCTCTCTCTGTGTTCCATAAGGAGTTGGTAAGCAGACAAGGCAGATTCCAGAGAGGAAGGCTGGGCCTCATCCTCTAGGCTCCAAACAGGGTGCGTAAGTTAGGCCTGCTTTTGGCTTCAGGGGAAGCAAAGAAGCAGCTTAGTTAGATATGAAGAAGATCATTTTCTGATTTCTAGTCAGCCCATGTCTCCTGGCTGGAAATACCAGCTGCACGCAAATGATTCTTGGATCTCTGCCTGCGCTCTGATCTGTGGATCCAGTGGTCTGCATGGGGTCTCCTCAGGCCATCTAACAGCATCTCCTACGTCAGTTTGGGCTGTGATCTCCTCTTCCCAGACCTGCTCTTCCTGCAGTTGTCCCCATCTCTGTTCATGGCAAGTCCACTCCTGCAGGTGCTCAGGCTAAAAACTTCAAGGTCATTCATGACTTTTCTCTTTTCCCCCAGGCTGTATCCAATCAGCTGGCAAATTCTGTCTAATACACATCCAGAAACCAAGCACTTCTCTCCATATCCCTGCTACCCTACTCGGGTCTGAGCCACTGTCATCTCTGTGTGAAAAGCTTCCTACCTGGTCTCTCAGCTCTTCCCGCTTCTACCTGTGTCCCTGTACCCTGCATGATCATCCCTTCTTGGCCAGAGTGACTATTAGCGTGTAGGTCAGATTGTGTCATTAATCTGCTCCAAACACTTCCATGACTTCCCTTCTCTCTCTTTCTCTCTCTCACATGCACACACTCACGCACACACATACATTCCTTACTATGACATACAAGATCTGACTGTATGTCAGATCTGACTCTCCCTTCCCTCTCTGACTTTATCACCTAGAACTTTCTTCCTCGTTTTCCCACAC
>NW_007731921.1:65376-67850 GCF_000696425.1 Galeopterus variegatus
AAGTCCACTCCTGCAGGTGCTCAGGCTAAAAACTTCAAGGTCATTCATGACTTTTCTCTTTTCCCCCAGGCTGTATCCAATCAGCTGGCAAATTCTGTCTAATACACATCCAGAAACCAAGCACTTCTCTCCATATCCCTGCTACCCTACTCGGGTCTGAGCCACTGTCATCTCTGTGTGAAAAGCTTCCTACCTGGTCTCTCAGCTCTTCCCGCTTCTACCTGTGTCCCTGTACCCTGCATGATCATCCCTTCTTGGCCAGAGTGACTATTAGCGTGTAGGTCAGATTGTGTCATTAATCTGCTCCAAACACTTCCATGACTTCCCTTCTCTCTCTTTCTCTCTCTCACATGCACACACTCACGCACACACATACATTCCTTACTATGACTTACAAGATCCAGCAAGACCTGACTCTCCCTTCCCTCTCTGACTTTATCACCTAGAACTTTCTTCCTCGTTTTCCCACACATGCACACACTCACGCACACACATACATTCCTTACTATGACATACAAGATCTGACTGTATGTCAGATCTGACTCTCCCTTCCCTCTCTGACTTTATCACCTAGAACTTTCTTCCTCGTTTTCCCACACATTGGCTTCCTGGCTAGTTCTCCAGTGTTCCTACTGCAGGACCTTTGTACTTGCTGCTTTCTTTTCCTAAAACATCTCCTCCCAGATACCCTATGGTGAGCTCCCTTGCTTTCTTCAATTCTTTGTGACCGCCTTATCTGAAATATTAACCCCTTAACATTTTATATCCCTCTTCCCTGCTTTATCTTTTTCTCCCTGGCCTGGCAGTCATCAGCATCTAACATTTTATTTATTTATTGTCTTACATATTGCTGGTCTCCCCAACAAGAATATAAGTGCCATGAGGAATTGTATCTACTTTGCTCACTGGTCCCTAGAATAGTTCTGGCACGTGAAAGGTGCTCCATAAATATCTGTTGAAATAGTGAATGAATTAAGCACATGAAAAGCTACTCGACATCATTAGTCATTAAGGCATGCAAATCAAAACCACAACAAGATTCTGCTTCATATCACCAGCGTGGTTGTTGTCAGAGGGACATATGATAACAAGTGCCAGCAAGATGGGAAGAAATGGGCACCCTCGTGTGTCACCGGTGGGATTGTAAAACGGTGCAGCCAATTTGCAAAACAATTTGGCAGTTTCTTAAAAAGTTAAACATAGATTTACCATATGACTGAGCAATTCCACTCCTAGGAATTTATCTTAAGTAAATGAAACATATGTCTACATGAAGATTTGTATGCAAATGTTCACAGCAGCATTATTCATACTTGCCCAAAATGGAATCTACCTAAATGTCCATCAGGGGTGAATGGTTAAACAAAATGTGGTGCAGTATATCCATATAATGGAATACTATTCACCAATAAAAAATGAATTACTGATATACACTACAACATGGATGAATCTCAAACACACGCTAAATGAAAGAAACAGGCCCCAAAGACCATATATTATATGATTCTACTTATATAAAATGTACAGAAAAGGCAAATCTAGAAAGACAGCAGATTAGTGGTGGGAAATGTGATTAGCTGTAAATGAAAGATTTTTGGGGGTGATGAAAATGTTCTAAAACTGGATCGTTGATGATGGCTGCAAAACTTGGTAGATTTACTAAAAATCATTTAATTTAATGATTAAACACTTAAAACGGGTGAATCGTATTGTATGTAAATGATACCTCAGTAACGTTGTTTATAAAAAATGAGTGAGTGGATACTCCTGTGCACAGATCTCTTCCTCAGGAATCCCGTGATGGTAAGAGGGGAGAGGGGGCCCCGGGGAGGGTCTAGGTCTTTCTGGTCCCTTCCTTCGGACCACCGGCATGTATCAAAGCTCCTCTGTGCTCACAGAGTGGGAGCAGAACAGGGATGGGGAAGGAGCGTGACAAATGCTTGCTGCTCATGGAGCCCTGGGAGCCTCAGCACGGAGACAGGCTTAGAGGCCCGGCCTGTGACAGTGTGAGCAGGCAGGGAGGGGACAGAGGGCTGCGGAAGGTGGAGGGGGGCGTCAGAAAGGAAGATCTGGAGTCAGCGAAGCCTTCAGAGAAACAGAATGGCAGCCAAGGGAAGAAGTAAAAGCTTGGGGCCGCCGAAGGGAATAAAAGGGCGTTTTACAAATATACCAGGGGAAAAGATACTTGAGAGCCTCCTGGACCATTAATAAATGAGAAGGGAAATAAAATTAATGGTGGTGATAAAAATGGCTGAGCTGCTGAAGTGCTTTATAAAATTGGTCTTTAACAAGGAAAAGAAAAAAATCCAAGGGGTGGGCAATTAGAAAGGGACAGAAGCCTTGTCAATATAGTTGATGAAAGGTAGGAAAGAGAATACTTAGGACAATTGGATAACACCTCCCCCGTCCAAATCACCACGGCCAGATATAGGCCTTGGGGTCTGATGGGAATTAGTTGATGAAATTATTAAACC
>NW_007731921.1:68511-86148 GCF_000696425.1 Galeopterus variegatus
CACCACGGCCAGATATAGGCCTTGGGGTCTGATGGGAATTAGTTGATGAAATTATTAAACCGTTGGCAGGTGTTTTAATTATATATATTTTGGAGGTTAGGGGAGGCAGAATCAATGAAGTTTGAAGAGCTTGGGGTAAAAGAGGGGAAAGAAGTATTTACGCTGAGCTCTTCATTGGGCCTGGGACCATCATTACATTACATGACATTACATGACATTCTCACTTAATTCCACCAGCAGTGCTGTTTGGTTACTCTGATCAGCCCATTTTACAGGCAAGGCAGCTGAGGCCCAGAGGGTTTATCTGACTCTCCAAAACCATGCAACTAGCAAATCATGGTTCGAGAACTTGAGCCCATGTTTTTCTGATTCCAAAGGGGAATTTTTTCTATTTACCAGATGCTTATTCTAATTCTCAGTATTGGATTCCACGTGTCAGAGAGAAAGACACCCACCCACCTGCCAACGACCTACTCCTCACGATCCTCCTTTGTCCTGAAGCCTTGGGGTGCTAGGGACATAGACAGAAAGTAGTCACACTTTGATCCTGAGGTGTTCAGAATTCACATGTCGAGGAGAAAGAAGTGGGACAGAGGCTGAGGAATGATGACATCAGAGTCATCAGGGGTGTTCAGGTTCTTAGAGCCCAAAGTCTTTATCATACCTCTGGGAAACTGAGCCCTGAGAGGCAGAAAGACCTTGCTCAGGGTGACACCAGAAGGTAAAGCCATGGCCAAGATTGCTGTCTTGAGGTCCCAGCATTTGTTTTCTACACTGCGTGGCCAAAGCCCATTATCACTTTCCTCCCTCTCTTCTGTCCTCTAGCAACCAATTTGACTCTCAGATTGATTTGATTCTCAGCTTTGGCTCTGTCCCCTTCTCTCTGCTCTTGGTACCATAAGCTGTGGCTGACATCAGTGACTTCTTTACCTTCCCATCTTGTCTCTTGCTGTATTGTTAACCCAGATGCCCCTGGGGCAGAGGGTGGGGACATGGTGGGGGAGAAGCAGGTAGGGCTGCATGTGTGAGTCCCCTCACTCATCCCCGTCCTCTCCCACCACGGTCCTGCCATTCTGGGGTCATTCTGGAGTCTTGTGCATGGTGTGATGGTAGCCTACCTATGATTGATTGAAATACAGGCCCAAGTTCGTTACACCGCCTTATCCACCCCTTGTCACGACTTCGTCATGTGTAGTTTAATTCCTTGCCTCTTGACTTTGGGCTTGACCATGTGACTTACTTTGGTCAAGGAGATGTTGGCAATGTGACAAAAGCCAAGTACGTGAAATGTGCTTGTGTGGTTGGGCATCTCCTCTTGCACCTCTGCCACTGCCAGGAGATGCACATGCCCTGGCTGGTCCACCAGTCCAGGCTGGGTGATAGACACTGGGAGCAGAGTCACTCTCGCCAGCCCCAGTTTTTCTTTGAGAAACAGAGCTGCCCCAGATACCTGAAGCAGAATTGCCTGGCTGAGCTTAGACCAGCCAAACTTCAGCTGACTTGAATATCCTCAATATCAAGGCTTAATGACATACAACACTAAGATTTTGTGGTTGTTACACAGCAATAGCTGACTGATACACCGACATCTGCACAGTGTGCTTTAAGAGCTTTCCAGTTCCTATCTAAAAATCTATTTTGCTTCAATTTATTAAGGTTAAAAACAAATTATTGAGCATCCACTAGGTGCCCATTCCCAACTTAGCCAGAATGTACTTAGGAGTTTTGATTCCTGTCTTTCAGGAGCTCAGCCTGGGGGATACAGGGAAGTAAATGGATGGTTATAAAATAGAATGCCAACGAAAGCATCCTGGAAGAAAAAGACCTCTGAGTCACATCTTGGAGGAGGACGAAGGGGACAAGGGAGCTCATGGCAGAAAGTACGTATGCTCGGTGGCACAAGGGTATAAAGCAAGCTGCTGTTCGTGTGGAGCAGGCCTCTCCTTGTGCAGGAATGTAAACCCCAGCATGGAGAGGCAGGCAGAGCCCAGGTCCAGCTCTGACATTTTACAGGTCCCTGACCAAATGTTTTTATAAAAAAAGGCATCATCAATGGCAATTTATTCCCAGAGGATGAAGTCCAGGGATACTCCATTAAATAAAAAAGTGGCACGAGATGTGATAAAACTCACACTCAAAGGGAGTAAAAGACTCCCAGTACTACTGCTGATGCAATAAACAGCATAATCCAGGAATGCCAGAGGCACAGAGGTAATTATGCCATCGCACCTGCTCCTGGAAGTCAGGCTGGGGTCCAGGGGGCCCAGAGAGGGCTGCTGACATGGAGCGTACCCCTCACTGAGCTGGCGGCTATGCAGGTGGAAAGAGTCCTGTGCCCCCTCCCCTAAGCCTGGCTGCTGCACTGGCCCCTTGGTCTGGCATTGCCCTTGCCCCACTGGACCAGGTCCCTCCTGACATATAGACCTTCCCCTTGGTTTCTCTGAGTGTCACTGCCCCCTCTGACTTTCTGCAGAGGGAGGTAGCTGGGGGTGGTGGGGATGGTGGGGGTGGTGGTGAGCAGACTCTGGGACATATGGTGGTAAGCACAGCCCCTCCCGCGGGCCCACCACTCTTTCTGACACTTCCCCTCCAGGTGTAGGGGGGCCAGCCCAAGTGTGTGTGATTTCAGAGTTAATCCTTCTGCACTAATTAAATATTGATGGCTGTTAAATATTCATGGGGCATTTTAGCTGGCAGGTGAGACATCTCTGAGCCCTGTTGGCTGCAGCTCTGTGGATGGGCTATTTTGGCTGGTCACTTTGTACTCCTGTGCAGCTCTCCAACTCCCCCCACCCTCTCATCCGGATGTCCCCAGCTGCTGCTTGGGGTATTCCTTGACAGAAATCTCTCAGTTCTGGGGTCTCAGGCCCCTCTCCTTGCATCTCAGGTAACCTCGTCTCCAGCCCTGGAACTCCCAATCAGCTTGCTTGTGTAGAATTTGGGGGGTGGCAGCTTTGGGCTTCGGGGGCAAACGTGGGCCTACAGAGGGAATATGGCCTGGGGAGTGGGAAAGGCTTAGGCTTAGGGCCTGCAGAGACACCAGGCGGTGTGTGTGTCCAGTGAGAGCTCCTTCTGGGAACTTCCATCAATAGCAGGGAATGCTGCACTCTGAGGCAGGTGCTGGGGATGAAGGTGGAAAATGGACCACATCTCTTCTCCCCACAAGCTTGCAGTCTAGTGTGGGCCTCTGGGAGGCAGTTATGATCCTGAGGAAAAACTCTCATGAGGAGCAGGGCAGGGGGTGGACTTATGTGCAGCCTGCTGAGGGGGGTCGCAGGATACCCAGCCAGACTGGGGAGGGGGGCAGTCAGGAAGGCTCTCAGAGCAGGAATTAGCCACATCAGTAGGAGAGGGCTTGCAAAGAAGGCCTCCCATCAAGGGAACAGCATGAGTGCAGCCTGGACTAGAGGGAGACGGTGCCTCAGCAGCCAGCAGTAGGCATTCTGAAGAGCAGAGCAGGGGGTGGTGGAGAAGGGGGAGTCAGGAGTGGCTTTCTCCAGTTTGCTTTCCTCATTTCTCCCCCTCCTCCCCTCCCTCTCACCCTCTCTGTCCCTTCATCCCTCCATCTCTGCTCTGACTCCCAGTCCAAGGCTCCTTCTATACTATGAGCCTGCCCCGTGCCTTGTTCCCCCAGATAAGCGGGGCAGGGGGCAGGAGGGGGCGGCAGGAGTGGGCCATCCTGAGAGGCTGATGGCAGGTGACAGGGGCAGCTCCCACATGCTGGTCAGGGAGTCAGCATTTTTTCCTCCGGGCTATCACACAGCTCTAAAGTGGGGGCCAGCATCTTCTGAGCTCCAGAATCCCTGATTTCTTGAAGGGTGACACGTCTCCAGGAGAAGGAGGCAGAGTTCTGAGTCAATCAGTAGCACCCAGATAAGGGCTCCCCAAGGCTGAGAGGATGTGTCTGGGTCCTCCACACTGTCTGCCTTCCCCCAGGCTCCGGGGCCTGCTGCTGACCTCCTCGGGCACCTCTGTAACTTCCCACCTCAGTGCAGGGTCTGGGGTGTCTGACACCCCACCTGCCTCACCACACGTGCAGTTCTGGTTATATGAAGTCCTTGGGGTCCAGGGAAACATTACCATAGTGACAATGTGTGTCAGCTCTCCTTCAAGGGGTGAAGGCACGTGCACTGAGCTTTGGGCCCAAGGGAATCTGAAAATCTGGGTCGCTTCCCTCTGGATAACACTGCAGACGACAGTACTGACAACAATAATAACTTGTTTGTGGAGTGCAGACATTGTGTTAAGCACGTTGCATGCATTATTTCATTCAATCCTCACCCAACCATACAAGCTAGATAGTCTCATTACCCACATTTCACAGATAAGGAAATGAAGGTTCAGAGAGGTTGACAAACCTGTCCAGAGTCACACAGCAAAGGGTGGGGCTGGCATTTGAACCCTAGGTGGTCTGACTTCAAAAGACCCGGCCCTTAGGTTCTATGTGGTGTTTTTCAAACGTCCCCAAGACAAATACCATCTGTGGAGCTTGTTAAAACACAGATTCCAGGCTCCTTTTGGATCCACTGTCAGAATCTGCAGGGAAGGGCCTGGGAAGAAGAGTGGCACTAAGTGCATCAGGGACAGGTGCTGTCTGCCCCCGTGGGCTGGTGCTCTCTTCCTGGGAGGAGGAGGCTGGTAGGGAGTTGATTTAAGATCAGAAACCCCCACCTGAAGAACCTGAC
Source organism: Galeopterus variegatus (assembly GCF_000696425.1). Lineage (NCBI taxonomy): Eukaryota > Metazoa > Chordata > Mammalia > Dermoptera > Cynocephalidae > Galeopterus > Galeopterus variegatus. The sequence goes on from NW_007731921.1 coordinate 73,197, forward strand.
TGCTGGAATGTCTAGTAAATGTCTCTGTAAGATGCCAGCCTGATTCGGCGGTGCTGGTAGAGACAGAAAGAGTTTGTGTTCTCCCTTGGGGCAAAGCTAAAAGCAGGGGATGTTAAGCACTGGGTCCTCCTGCTGGTGACAGCAGCAGCAGAAACTGGAGCAAGGGGTAAGGGGAGGGAGGGGCTCAGGGACCATGCACCCCCTCTTTTGATAGGAATGAAGTCAGAAAGAGCTGTACTGGAATCATCTGTCACTAGCTGTGAGGTCTTGGCTAAGCAACTGTTTGCCTCTGAGTGTCAACATTCTTATCTGCAAAATGGGCTAGTACTATTACTGACCCAACAGCGTGTTATAAGCATCACATGGGATAAGTACAGCCACAACAATAGCAACTAACTCTTACATTGCACTTGCTGTGCGTCGACCACTGTTCTAAGTGCCTTGCATATAATAACTCATTTTAATCTTCACAACAGCCCTCCCAGACTGGTATGATTATTGGCCTCAATTGGCAGTTGTGAAACTGAGGCTTAGAGACACTAATTGACTTGCCCGGGGTCCCACGGGAGGTACGCCGTGAGGCTGGGATTTAAGCCCAACCTGTTGGGTCCCAGAGCTCATCCACTTAACTCACGGTAAGTGTTGGATAAATGTTAGTCTCCTGTCCCTCCACGTTTCTCAAGCTTCGGGAAAATTCTGTGTTCTGTTCTGGATGAAGAGGCTCTTCCTTGGAAGACCCTCCTCTCAGGAGAGCCCCCTGGGCCGAGGAAGGGTTTCCTCTTTGTCAATTCAGGCTCTGCCATCACTCACACACCCTGTTCCCCCATTCGTCATTCCACAACTGTTTACTGGACACTTACCGCGTGCCACGCCCTGGGGACACAGCAGTGGACAAACTCAACTGAAAAATCCTTTTCCTAGTGAGACCATAACTGGGGATCAAAGAGAGGCAATAGGTAAGGAATTAAGTAAAATATATAGCATATGAGCTTGCTGTAGCTGCTATGGAGAAAAATAAAGCTGAGAAGAGGAGTGGCCAGGGAAGGCGGTGCTGAGCAGGTGCACTTGAGTGATGACCTGGAGGTGAGGGAGTGACCCTCGTATGTGTGTGTGTGGGGGGGGTGGGGGCGTGAAAGCATCCCAGGTCCAGGAACGCCAGGAAAAGAGCCGTGACACAGGTGTGTGACTGGCGTGTCCGGAGACCAAGGGGGACCATGTGGCTGGGGGAGGGGGTTGCTGGAGATGAGGTGAGAGAGGCAGTGGTGGAATGTGCAGATCGTAGAGGGCCCTGGGGGCTATTGCAAGCTCTTCGACTTTTGTCTGAGAGAGGTGGAAGTTATGGGCAGATTCCAGAGGAGTAGAGAGGTGACAGGACCTGACTCCCATGGTTGAAAGGGATTGTCCTGCCTCCCATGGAGAGCAGACAAAGGGTGGAAGCAGGGGGCAGTCTGAAGGCTACTGTGATAGGTAGTCCAGGTGACAGACGATGGTGGGACCATGCCAAGGTGTTAGCGTGGGTGGCAGTGCCTGCATGATGACAAACAACATTTTGAAGATTGGATGCAGGATGGTGAGAGGAAGAGCGAGCCCAGGGTTTTAGTGCGAGGTTCAGGGCAACTGGGAGGTTGAGCAGCCTTTACTGGGACAGGAAGATGCGGGGAGAGCGGGTTTTGGTGGGGACGGGGGATGACGGGGTTCATATGCCTATTAATCAGATCTTCATATGGGGATTCAGCTAGGCAATTGGAATATACGTCTGGAACTTGAGGACATGTAAATTTGGGAGTTATCAGCATATAGATGAGTATTTAAAGTCATGATGCTGGATGAGATCGTTCAAGGAGGAGAACAGATAGAGAAGAGTGGAGGTCTGAAGTCCGAGCCCTGGGAGCAGCAATATTGATAGGTCAGGGAGACAACAAGGAACCAATAAGAGAGGGTGTGGCCTTGTCACCACGGCCCCCACAGCCAGGCAGGGACCCTGGGCTCTGGCCTTGGGTTCTCCTAGTTACGGGCCTTTTCTGGAATCGGCTCTGTGCATTCGGTGGGCCTTTTCTGCCCTCCTGTGGTCAAGGTTGGGAATTCACTCAATTTCTGGGTTTCTTGGCCATTTCATTCATTCAGTAGGCAGTTTCTCCTAAGCATCTATTATGTGCTCGACACTGACCAGTGCCAGAGAGAATAAAGTGCTCTCTTTAAATTCACCGCATAGAGAAAGAAAATTTCTGGGTTTCTTGGCCATTTCATTCATTCAGTAGGCAGTTTCTCCTAAGCATCTATTATGTGCAGGACACTGACCAGTGCCAGAGAGAATAAAGTGCTCTCTTTAAATTCACCGCATAGAGAAAGAAAAGACACACAAACACAACACTCAGACAGCGGTTCTCAGCTGGGGGTTATTTGGGGAATGGGTGGAAACATTTTTTAGTTGTTACAATTGGGTGAGGGGGGTGGATGGCTACTGGCGTCTAGTGGGTAAAGGCCAGGGATGCTGCAAAAGATTCTCTAACACACAGGACATCCTCCTACAACAAAGTCTTATCTGGCCCAAAATGTCAATAAGTGCTGAGGTGGAGAAACCTTTATCCAAGATAATGTGTCAGGTGCTATAATAAAGGTATTAGTTGTACTGTTTGGATGCAGAGCCAAGGGTAATTAAACCTGTCTTAAGGAAGCAAGGAAGGCTTCACTTCACAGAGACTTTGTGGTTTCAACTTGTCTGGAAGGATGAGTGGGGCTTCTCCAAGTAGAAAGAGGAGGGATAGGAAAACAGATGATAGGAACATGTTCAAATCACATCACGGGTGCAGGTGTGCCTGGGGCAGCCCCAGCTTGTGCAAGGTGTTCCAGCATCACTATTCATTGGGACCTGTTCTGCTCTGAAATGTGCCCCAGTCTGGACATAGATCCATGGCTGTGCTGGGCTCAGCAGGCTGGGTGGCTGGGATGAAGAGGAGCAGGGGGATGGAAGCTGGGTCACGAGGGCTTGTGAGGCGGAGGGGCTGGGCTCTAGCCTGAGAGCAGTGGGCACCCACTGGGGGCTGTCAGCCGGAGGCCTGCCTCAGAGAGACCAGAGCAGAGGCTGCCGCAAGGATGCAGAGCAAGAGGACAGGCAGTGAGGGCGATCACCTCTGCGCAGGGCCTCTGAGAATCCATCTTGGGGTCTTGGGTGAGGTTTGGAGACAATAGGGCCAAGGGCTCCATGTAGTGATGAGGACAGGGAACCCTCTCATTCTAAAAGGGAGCCCTGGAGAGGTCATATGGCCTCTCCTGGCCTTTGGCAGGCCCTCCTTCTTCTAGCCTCCCAGGCATAAGTCGTGACTGGGATTCAGACAAACCCCCCCCCCAAAAAAGAAAAGAAATTGCTCGTGTGTGTGTCTTTCTTGACATACAACATCACTAACCACTCACACCACACTGAATTTTGTTCCATTATAAAAATAACACTCAAAGAGAATTTAGAAAGTAAAGTAGAAAGAAAAATGGTCCCACTACCCAAGCATTAACTTTTGGGTGCTTTTGCTTCCTGTTGTTTTCCTGCATGTAATTCTTTTTTCCCACTTTTTCACATAGTCGAGTTCATACTGATGATATGATTTCATAGCCTGACTTCGCTCACACTCTCATGAGTATCTTCCACGTTATTGCACGCACTTCATAAATGCCATTCTGAAGACAACAAGCTCACTGAAACAATCTCTGATCGCTGGATCCTAAGACTGTTTCCGGTTTTCCACTGTTACATACAATGCTTCAAAGAACAGCTGCATGTAAGATGGTTTTGAATGTTGAGGATGATTTTCTTGGGCTGGAGTATTAGGGAAATACTGACAACATGCATGCCTTGGGGGCCCAGGCAGAGGGCTAATAGGTCCCCTCTCCTCTTTCTGCAGCCTTTCCTTAGGTCTATGCTCATTTCTTATTCGTATTACTTCCCACGAGTTCCTTCCCAAGACCCCTCCAATAAAAACTGTCACATTAGCTAGGACACTCAGTTGAAAGTGAGGGAAAAAAAAATCATACCCCAAACTATATTAATCGAAAATGGAATTTATTGGTTCAATAAACTGAAATGTTTCTGGCATTAGATATAGCTGGATCCTGATGCTTAAGCAATGTGGTCAGGACCTGGTTTTTCACTGCTGCTCAGCCCTGTTGGCAGCTCCATCCTCAGACCCCACATGCTGGCAAAAGAGCTGTAGAAGATCAGATTCAGCCTGCCTGTTTCCAGGCCTGCAGGAAAGAGCAAGATTTTCTCCCTAGCAACTCCTACATAAACCCCAGAATTCACTCTGACTGGACTAACTGAAGTTGCTTTCTCACACCTGAAATAATCACCGTCACCAGAAATATGGCCTAACCTTAAGCTTAGAGAGCATGGATAACATGCTTTGTGACTGGAGCTGGGATTGGCCCTACTTGTCCCAGAGTCCACAGGATAGGAGACGTGGTTCCTGCAAAGCGTGCTCAGGGCATTTGTTACAAGAAAGAGGAGTGGGTGCTGGAGGGGGACGGCAGCACAAAACACAGATGCCACTCTGTTTGGGGAAAGAATCTTGTCTCAGAAGCACAGCATTTTGGGTCCGAAGGGTCCTGCAAAAGCATCCCCCTACCATCCCAGACAAAGAGAAGGCCCTGTAAAAGCCACCCAGTCCTTGTCCCTAAAAAGCTGCGCAGCTGTGGAGAGATTTGGTTTCAGTCCAGGTATCCAAGTTATTCCTTCCCTTGTGGCTCATGTGAATTGCTCTTTTAACCAATTTCAGGCCCTGAAAGCAAAAATAGCAAGCCCAACCATGTGTTACTTAAAAGGGCATCGATTACATTTAACAGAAGGGGTCCTTTTCTGGGAAGAGAAGGCAACGTGCCAGCCACAGGCAAATGGCACCTGCTGTTCGGTTGGCTGTGTGGCCCTCCCCCTAGGCTACCTTTCCTGCCACAGCTGCCCAGTCACTCAAAGCTGGCCTCTGCCCTGGGGACAGCCTCCAGCTCATCATGGCCCCAGCAGATCACAGCCAGGCAGCACATGGTTGGATCTTCCTTTCTTGGCATCCCCACAGCATTTTGTGTAAGTCTGTGTTGTCCTTTCTGTAGCCCTAGGAGGCTTCCTTTAAGACAGCCAGCAACCCTCCCTCGTTGACCAGATGTAAGCATGTAATGCCACCATTCCTCGCATGGCCACGAGCAAGAAGGGGTGAGTGAAATCACCCATGGGCTGGATTCAGTTAGAGTTGAAGCTGAATGGCCACAGTTTCAACTGTGTGCTGTCTGGGTGAGTTAGGGCAAGGCTTGCTGCTGTAACAGATGAACCCCTCTCTGGTGGCTCAGATGCTGCAGATGCTTATTTCTTGCCTCTGTTACAGGATGAGGTGCATGACTAGGTCAACAGGGGACCATCCTGCATGTTGTCTCTGGGCCCCAGGCTGTGGGAAGCTTTGCTACTTCTAACCAAGGGATTCCAAGGTGACCCCATTTCAGGCAGCCAGAGAGGAACATGAGAAAAGAGGAGAGACAGGAGGGGTTGTGTATGGGACAGTCCTGGAGTGGCACATATTTCTGCTCACCTCCCATGGGTCAGGCAGAACTTAATCACTATGCCACATGGGACTGTGAGACAGACTGGGAAACAGTCCAACCATGTGTCTAGGACGAAGAGGAGCCCAGAGATGTTGGTAAGCAGAGAGCCGTCACTGCCACACAATCCCAATCCAAATTACGAGACTGCGAGGAATAGGACCCTTCCAGGGACAGCAGAAGACGTGTGAAGGCATGTCTGGGGAGGAAGGCCTGGGCCGGGGTGGCCAGGCAGTCATGCACCCCTGTAGGTGATCTCCCACTAGGCCTCCTCTTCAGCCACCCCTCTAGCTGGGTACCTGGGCCCTGCTCTGGTCACCAGGAACCATTCTCAGGGCGAAGGCAGGGGGTCTGTGCATGCCCAGCCCTAGAGAAGAGCTCTTGGATCACCACCCTCCACTCCGTGCTTCTCACATGCAAACATGATGCATGACTTAAAGATGTACGATAGAATCATCCGGATAAAATTTGAAATACCAACCAAACTGCTTGGGAGGACTGAAGGCTTGTAGGGCAAGAGAAACTGTGATTTGTGACTCAGAGACGCGTCAAGGAAGCTCAAGGATGGACTTCTGATGCTCGGTGAGATCAATGTACAGCATCTCCTGACTCCCGTGAACAACACTTCAGACGCGTCCCTCTATCTTGTCAGCTTCACATTAACGTTCCTTTCTAAAGGACCATCTCAGACTCAAGTGTCTCTCACAGACTCTCAGCCTGTTAGTTGTCTATAATTACGGTCTCATTGCTGAAGGTGAAGTTCTACTTGCCATCGAATGACAACTTACGCAAGAGGGGGCCCTCAGCCACTGCTCACCCCACCACGGTCCCACATGGTCCCCAAGACATCGCTGCTCTCAGAAAACATTGCAGCCTGCCATCTGTGAGGGGCTTCTGCCCCGGCTTTCTCCCCCATGTCTGTCTCTGGTACTGCACATCCTTCAGAGGCCCTGGCCCCCCCCGGGAGAGTGGCAGTACTGCAGGACAACATTCACGTGCATCACTTGCTTGCTTCCTGGTTATATGCGAGGCAGTGCCATCGGGGCTTAGGTCATCTCAGCAGAGAGAGGGATTTGTATTCAAAGTCACAAATTCATGCTGATGTGTTGGTAATCACACGATTCCACTAAGCCCCTACCGTTGCTGTTCCCACACAAGAAACTCTGGATTTATGTGCTCATTTCTTTTTCCGAGATCCCAGCTTCTCCTCTCTCACGTGTTAAGTTTTAAATGCTGAGTCACGCATCACCAAACCAAACTATATGTTGAAGGATATTAACACCCGCAGCTTTCAAAACAGCATTCGAATTGCGACTGTGGCTGCTTGCTCTCCTGTGACACTACCTACCACGTATATCTGCTAATAATGGTTTGGGCTGGGAGGCTTGTGTTTCTACATTTACTTTTCCCCACTTTACTTGGTTTATTTAACAGCAGTTTCCACACCCAGCACTTTCAGGAAACTAGCAACAGGGTAATTTTACCTGAGGTTCCGTGTCTTCTTTTGATGTGGTTGGATCTTATCCAAGCCCCCTTTTAAGAAAGAACACTCTACCATGAGTAAGATGTGATGTGCTCAACATAGTGCATATATGTGTGTGTGTGTGTGTGTGCACATGTGAGTGTTTCTGTCTGTCTGCCTAGCTATCTTCCCTTTTGACCATAAGGCTCTCGGGAGGGGGTAGGAAGCATTTCTTCCTTATCTTAATATCCTTAGTATCTGGCCTGTGGTCAATACTCAATGAATGTTGAATGAATGCTGCTAGAATTAGCATCCAACTTACTGTAAAATCTTAACGAACATTAAACTCTAAGTGAGTTATATCCAATCCAGAGTCTCTTCTTTATCAATATCCAGGAAGACTTTTGCTATGCATGCTAATGACGACCATGCATATTTCATAGGAATGTTTCCAGAAGCTGCCACTGCCCCATGCTAGTCATTGATAATGGCACCGTGTCATTCCACTGTGTTAACACATTGCTCTTTGCTTGGTCAGCCCCCTCGTCTTTGGCCTTTGGGTTGTGGGCGATTTCTGGTTATTACAGGTATAATGCTGCTATAGACATGACTTTCTCTTTTTCTGAGCTAATACCACAGGGTTATTCTCAACAAAGAAGGAATTACTGGGTCAGAGAGTATCAACAGCAGCACAGCTCTCATTCACGCTGCCTGATTGCTTGTGGAAATTGGCCCAGTCTTTCTAGAAAGCAATGGTGAAGGATGTGCTTCCACTGGCTGCCAATCCTGGATTTTATAATATTTACTTTTGTGGCTTTAATAAGTGCATAATGGGACCTGAAAGTTGCTTGGACCTAAATTTTGTTTCGTAGCTGGCGAGACTGCACCTGTTTCCACATGATGATTTACTATCTCCATTTCCCGGTGTGATTTTGTTCATCTCCTTTGACCACTTAGCAGGGGGAATCTCAAACAGGCCCATCTATTATCTGTTTTGGGCAGTAAGCAGGACTAGAAAGGAGAATGCAACAGACAAAACAGATGCCACTGCTTTCCTTTTGATATGTATTTTTATTACGTTGTGGTGCAAAAAATTTCATTCTTATATATTCGAACCCATCCATCAGAACCCTGATGGTATCTGTTTCAACAGCCAGGAATTCATCTCCTCATGGGCAGCAGGGGTAACTATGACAGTTCCTTGTCTCTAGGTTTGTCACAGATTAACGGTAAGATCCAGATGAACTTGACAGGCACATGAATTTAAATGAACTTTCCCCTGGCTTGTTAGCCAACGATCCCAGCGATGTTTATTAAATAGCAATCTCTTTTTCCAATGTGCTCTTTCACGGGATGAACAGTGCTTTTGCCAGAGTTCAAATCCATCTCATGAATCTCTCTTCTCATGAACTTTGCTGTTTTTGACTCAGCCCAGGATGGTTTTAGTGACTGACAATTTACATCTTAATAACTCAGGAGGGATCAGCTATCACTGCCATTAACAGACAAATCCTTTGACAGTTCTTTACCTGGAAAAAATAAGCATTCCACACTCAGAGCCTTGAAATCCTATTAGAGGGCTTAGGAAGATTTACATTGGTCTTGCATTAACTCTATATATTGACTTTGGGACAGAACATATGTACTTTGGGATTACAATTAGATCAGAGCTTGAAAACTCCCCATACACCTCCGAGCTTCAGACAAAGGGAAGACTCAAGTTTTCTTCAAATGGGCCCAGCCTGGGGAGTGTTCCCAAGAGCCAGACAGTCTGTTCCAAGGCTGATCCTTGTGAGTAATATCATTTTTCTCCAGCCTTTCCCCACCCCCACCCCAGGAGAGTGGTCTGGATATCCAGAGAGAGAGACCAAGAGGGAATCTTGACTGCACACTGCAAGTCTCGTAGTGAAGATGTCAGAAGGTGGGGGTTGAGTGGGGGGCAGCAGAGGATTCACAGCTCCTCCAATCAGTCTGGAGTCCACAGAACATGACTTTCACCACTCTGGTGCCAATACTTTCAAGTCCTCTGCTCTGCTATCTTTTGGTTATGCTCTCCAGGCAAAGCCCCAAATTTGAGTCAATTGAACTGTACAACAGGTCCTCAGTCGCACCTGGCTCCTGGAGGAAGACCCACAGCTGAGGGACTTGGTGCTGTGGAAAGTTCGTAGTCTCCAAGCTCAGCGATGCTGGGGATCCTGCTGTGCTTCCACAGTCTGCATCCTCCCTCTGCGCTGTCTTTCCTTTCTCCCTCTGTGTCACTGGGCTCCCTGTGCCTGCATGGATCTGTTCCTCCTGGAGCCTGTCCCCTTTGCCTTATTCATTACACACTCTGTCCTGTATCCTCAAACTCAGCTTCTCCATCTGCTCCTTCATGTCAGTATTTACATATGCTCTTCTGTCTTCATTATTTAGTAACACTCTTTTAACCCTACGGTGGCTGCTATCCACTACCCTCTCTCACCTCCCCTGCACTAACGCTCGTCTACACCTGCTGTCTCATCCCTTCGATTTAACTGACTTTTCAACTCACAGTCTTAAGCATTTGTCCCTGCCACTCCACAGAAACTATTTTTATCAGCGTAACCAATGGTTTTCTTACTTCTAAATCCAGCATCCCTTCTGAGTTCCCATCTTCTTGACTTCCAAGTGGTATCTGATGGTGCTGTTTCTTCCCATCTCTCCATCTTGAAACACTTTTTCTCTGATTTGGGATAGCCCACTCTCTCAGCTTCCCTCCTTCCTCTCTAGTTATTCCTTCTCAGTCTCGTCTTTCGGCTCCTGTTCCTTGGCCCCGTCCTCCAATGTCGGGGGTGCTCATTCCCTTGGTTTTCCTCATCAACACTGTTCCTCACAGCCGCTGACAATCTCATGGCTTAGACGGCTAACTATCCACAGGTAGATGACTTTCCAAGTACACCTTCAGGCCCAGGACAGCTTTCTCCCAAGTTTAAGATCCCTAATATGAGTTCTGGCAAACCAAACCTCTGTATGAAACTGCCTCTGCCACTTAGTGGCTACGTGACCTTGAGCAAGTTGCTTGACATCTCTATGCCTCAGTTTCCTTCCTCCCAAGGTAAGGGCTTGATTGAGTTGTTGACATTATTATGATTACACAGCAAACTTCCTGTTGAACATCATCTCCTTCAAGAGTTCCAAAGACATATGGGAAGTGACGTGGCCACGTTTAACTCACCGTCTTCTCCACCTAGCCCCCAAACCTTCATCTTCCCTTTCCCTTCAGCCCACTGAGGTTCCAAACCATCCCGGACTGCCCTTCGCTCTTCACCCGCATGGCCAATCAGTCACCAAGTCCATGCACCTACCTCCTCAACCTCTCGCTTCGCCCCTTCTTACCCCTCTGCCCCCGCCCTCGCTCCGGCCACTATCATTAGTTTAACGAGCTCTTCGGTGGGTCTCTCTTGCTCCTGAGGTGCAAGCCCCTTAGCATGGTTCACAAGCTCCTGTCTGGTCTGGTGCTGCTCGCTTCTCCCTCCACTCCCTCCTCACCCTCTAACACCCAGTCGTGTGACTCCTCTTCTCACTATGTTCTCTGGCACTTCACCTGCTGTTCTCTCTGCCTGGAATAGTCTTTTTCCTGTCCTCTTGCTTTACGTTGCTAACTCCTTATCTTTGCAGCCTCATTCCAGATTCTCTGGATGGCTTCTCTGCCCTGCCAATGTGAGAAGAGATCCCCAGTCCTATGCGCTCCCCAGTACCCTGTCCTTCACCCATCGCCACACCTCCCTTGCCCTGCTATAATCACCTGTTTCTAAACAAAAGTCCATATTCCCCACCAGAAGGGTCGTGACCCTCTTGCTCACTGGTATGTCCAGTGCTTGGCATACGTTAGGTGCTCTATAAATATTTGCTGAAAAAATATCTCATTTCAAATCCTTGTGACAATATGAGGGGTATTTGAAAAGTTCATGGAAAGATTGGTATTATCTTTCCATTCTGTTTCTCCATGAGCTTTGTGAAGAGCCCGTGTATGCATGCTCTAGCCATGCCCCCCTCCAGTGGCTGCTCTCCTCAACACCTGGTGCTGGACATCGGGGGTCCTTTTTGCTCTTGTTTATTCTCCTCTAAGTTGCCCTAGTCCTGACCATTAAGAAGTTGAGTGTAGTTGTGGAGATGTGTAAGGCAGCAGGTAATGACAATGGAAATAACACAAGGTGATCTATGTGTACAGGAATCAGTGGTGTGGGATGGGGACAGGAGAGGGGATGGGCAGATACTTCCTGGAGCCATTGACTCTGAGCTGAGGTTTATAAAATAAGGAAGAGCTGAGCGGGGGAAGAAGAAGAGGAGAGATGCTCACCTACTAAGGCTTATATTCTCTTATGTGCCAAAAAGCAGCTAAGAAGACACAACACCTATGTCTGCTTCCACCAATGACTTTCACATCTCTGATCAGCTCTACTTCCCTGAGACTGTGATGCACACCTGGGATACCGAGTACTGCATTTCCTTCCTGAAAGCTCTCCCATGTCTTCACTCATCTAAATAACCCTGCATCACAGATGCTGCTAAGGTCAAGAGTCGAGTGCATGCCTGTCTTTACTCTTGATTCCCCCAGGCAAGAGAATGGGCTCAGAGAAGGCAAATCCTTTGTCTAAGGCTGCACAGAACTAATTAGAAGCACAGCCAGGTTCAGCTCCAGGACCTGCTCTTTATACAACAAACTGGTGCATTCTCCATATTAAGGTTTTCGGGATTTTTTTTTTTAATGAGGATGGGGTATAGAGTAGCAACACCCAAATCTGGAACTTGACTGTTAGTCTTTCTAGATAGATTTTTCATGGAAAGTGTCACTTCCTAGGTTACAAAGATACTTATTCAATAAGAAAAGACAGAAACATTTTGCTTTGTGTATTCTAATACTATAGTTCAATGAAGTTAGAAATAAATTTCACAAACAGGAAAGGGCTATCTAGTCACACAGAAGTTAAAAACACTCCTAAATAAAACCATGGAAAGGGAAGAGATTCAGAATGGAGTATTTAAAGAACAAAGATATAAACACAGCATATCATATAGATTTATGGGATGCTGCCACGCTGGCACTCAGAGGAAAAGTATCACTTGTGATGGCCTCTATTAGTGAGAATGAAGAAAAACCAGGAATTAAGTCCCTACCTAAATAACCTAGAAGGGGTACAAATTATCAAGTGGAAGGAAAGTGGGAAGAATTATAAACCCAAAAGCAGAGATGAATAAAATAGAGACATAAAATTGAATTTGAAGCACGAGCTAGACCAGCGCCTCCCGAATCTGCAATGCATCAGAGTTACGTGGGATGCTTGGTTGAATCGTAGATTCCCAGCATTGAGCCCAGACCTACTGAGTCAGACTTGCTGGGGACTGGCCCTGGAATGTGAATTTCTGACAAATTTCTTCATGATTGCTATACAGTCAGCACCTTTTAATTCTCTGGTGTTGGGAGCCATTTTCTATGCAGGTTCTCTCTTCCCAGCATTGAGCCCAGACCTACTGAGTCAGACTTGCTGGGGACTGGCCCTGGAATGTGAATTTCTGACAAATTTCTTCATGATTGTTATACAGTCAGCACCTTTTAATTCTCTGGTGTTGGGAGCCATTTTCTATGCAGGTTCTCTCTGGTAAGATTCAAGGGGTCCTTGGCCAACATCACTATTGGTGGCCTTTATTCTCTTTTCCCTCTACATGGTGGAAGCAGCTGGGTCTTCATGGGACTCCAGCCTCTGGACACAGTTGATTGGTCAGAGAGCAGACACTTGACCCTGGCTGGGCCAATGTGTCCCTTCCCTGAGACTTTTAGATTTGGAACCAAGAGAGTTGTGCAGCCCGCCTCTTGTAGTCTGGATTGTTATCTGAAGCAATGAACTCCCTGGTGCCATATTTCCTACCTATGGAGAGGAGAAGAGGAGGAAGCTGGTCTTC
>NW_007731921.1:86222-88763 GCF_000696425.1 Galeopterus variegatus
AGCCTCTGGACACAGTTGATTGGTCAGAGAGCAGACACTTGACCCTGGCTGGGCCAATGTGTCCCTTCCCTGAGACTTTTAGATTTGGAACCAAGAGAGTTGTGCAGCCCGCCTCTTGTAGTCTGGATTGTTATCTGAAGCAATGAACTCCCTGGTGCCATATTTCCTACCTATGGAGAGGAGAAGAGGAGGAAGCTGGTCTTCAGAGAGAGCAGGTTGAAGGTATGGTACCGAGAGAAGTGGAGAGGCCAGAGCGAAGAGGAAATCCCAGCGTCATTCAAGTCCCTGCTTCCTTTGTTTCTAAGCCCCAGCTGCTTTTACACCCTTGGTTTCCCAGAGACGCTCCTGTGTTCTTATATTATTTTCCCTGCACATGTAAGCTGACTTGAGCCCCATGTACCAAAGGAGGCTGAGCTAATTCATAGTTTTATTTGGTTCCTTCCTCTCCAGGCACGGGCTCCCAATATCACCACCCACACATTCATCCTTCCAGGACAGTAGCAAGAACAGAGTCACGGTAGTCCTACCTTCTGTGCCTTGGTGACCATGATGCTTTCTGGGTCTGGGTGTGATAAAGGTCTGTTGAAAGTCAGACTCTGCTTTCTTCTCAGCAGATACCTTCCTGAGTCTTAAGATCAAATCCAATTGTGTCACCTAGTAGCCATGGGGATGGGTGCAAAAATGTAGCAGCTTAACCAAGGTGCCCCATCCTTTGGAAAATTAAGGAATAAATCATAAACCGTAGAACCCATATTCATAACATTTCTAAAATTTGATAAGATACACCTAAGTAGTAGGTGCTGTCAAAGCAGTCATCACCAAATATTCCAGAAGTATGTGCTGAATATCTCATTCAAATGGGGGAGGTGTTAGGCCTGGGCATTTAGCGACCAGTAGGATATAGTTGCTGTCCCATGAGGTCAGACATACACATGGACAAACAGAAGGGGCAAAAGGTCGAGCACAGTGGACAGGGCACTAAGGATTGCAGAGATGGGGACTCTACTCTAACTGGAGATGTCAGCGGAGGCTGCCCTGGAAGAGGAGCCATTTGCCCCAGGTCTAGGCACAGGTGGAGAGGCCCAGGCACGGGCTGCTTATGGACTCTGTCATCTGGGTCACTGGATACTGGAGGGTCTGTGGGAGGGTGGTGGAGACAAGGCTGGCGGTGCAGGCAGAGGCCACCATTACAGGCACATGTCTTCTGCTCTGGGGGTCACGCTTGCTCTTGGTGGTAAGGGGAAGCCAGGGAGGGTTTAAGATGGGGTATGGTCTTGGAGGATGTGCAATGATCAGTGCTGTTCATCGAGTATTTCTGGCTCTCCTTTCTAGGCCCGTGGTGGGACTGCACTTCCTGGCCCCCTGTGGTTGGACGGGGTCACATGGGTGGCTCCAGCCAGAGAGGCATGACTGATGTGGACATGTTATTTCTAAGCCAAGCATCTAATTGCTGGTGAGAAATCCCATTGATTTCTCTCTGCCTTTGGCATAATAATGGTCAGTGTTCCAGGTCAGATGGTGGCTGCATTGGTCTGGGGCCTGGAGCCTGGGGTTGGGGTTGGGGAAGAACTCTCAGAAGCTCCCTACTGGACATGTAGCGTGCACAAGCAATGGGCCAGTATTCTTTTAAAGCCACCAAGTTTGGGGTTACTTGGTACCACAGCACTCCCCAGCCTGTCCTGACGGATATAGCAGACTTGTCATCCATCCCCCAAGTGGGGGTGGGGCGGGATGCTGGCAGAGAAGGCCCGAATGCTGGGCCTGTTGGCCCTGCCCATGGAGGACATGGGCACCCTTGGACAGGCAGCCCAGGGTTTGGAACCCGGCCTCACTCACATCTCATTGCCCATATGACCAGTACCCTTGACCGCCCCCACCTCCAATCACCCAGTTACTTTTCAGAGAAGTGGGAAATTCTGAACACAGCCATAAAAAGTGAAAATCGAAGGCCCAGAGAAAGGACGCACATAAAAACAACCTTGACTTAAAAAAAACACATGAACTTTGGAAATGTAAATCTCCTTCTGCTAAATAAATAGAATCAGTCTAAGAAATGGCACACACGAATTTCAAAAAGTGTGATCGAAGAAAAAGCGTCAGAGAAAAGAAAATATAATGGCAAGAGAGAAAAATATAGCAAAAGGATCATGGACTTCAGAGTCACAGACCTGCCTTCAGATCCTGCTTTTGATATTTACAATACAGCTTCCCACCACTCGTCCATCCTGTCATCTGTGTTTTCATTTGGTAAGTACAGAATGCCTACTGTGTGCCCAGTGCTGTGCTTGGTCCTGGGGGCCCCGTGCCTCTGCCGTTCTGAAGCCGATCTGCCTACATGGAGCTTACAGTCCAGTGGGGCGCACAGACAAGGAAGTGTGAAGTGTGACAAAACACTCACCAGGCTGGGTTGTTCTCAGTGTCAGGGTTAATTAATGTACAAGTCACCTTGCAGTGTGCACAGCAGCCCAGAGATGCTAAATAGATAGTGATTGTTAAAATGCCAGAGACCAGTAATGGACCACAGGATATTGCAGAAACAAA
>NW_007731921.1:88802-89956 GCF_000696425.1 Galeopterus variegatus
CTTGGTCCTGGGGGCCCCGTGCCTCTGCCGTTCTGAAGCCGATCTGCCTACATGGAGCTTACAGTCCAGTGGGGCGCACAGACAAGGAAGTGTGAAGTGTGACAAAACACTCACCAGGCTGGGTTGTTCTCAGTGTCAGGGTTAATTAATGTGCAAGTCACCTTGCAGTGTGCACAGCAGCCCAGAGATGCTAAACAGATAGTGATTGTTAAAATGCCAGAGACCAGTAATGGACCACAGGATATTGCAGAAACAAATCTTCTGTTCAATAACCATTGGAAAGACATGCATTATTTAGTGTAGACAAGGAGGCAATTTGTAACATTGAAAGTTACAATGGAAACGGAAAGGAAATTACTACTCCATAATCCCAAGTTAAAACACTTCCTCCTAAGCCCATGCATGCAAGTCTAAAAGGCCTACAAGGGTACTTCAAAAAGTTTGTGGAAAAATAGAACTAAAAGATAATGCAAATCTTTCTATGAATTTTTTGAAATACTCTTGTATTATAAGTGATGTGGTCCTTATTACATGGGATGGACAGGAAAATGTTAGGAAGGCCAGGGGTTGAGCTCACCAGGCAGCTCACCTGGGAACTGGTTCTCAGTCTTCTGTCCTGGCACCCCGGGCTACCTGGCTCTGCCCAGAGCACACTGCCTCCACCCCTGGATATGGGAAGACACATTTTGGGGATTCTTATACTTGTGCACATAATTTAGAAGACATATTCCAGGGAGCTAGACCTGCCATATGTATATTTACATTTTGTTTTGGGGAAAGAAAAAGTGTAGAAAGAATATGGTTTCGGTCATAAGCATTTGGAGTCAAATTCAGCTTTGTGACCTTGGCAAGTTACTTCATCTCTCTGAGCCTCGGTTTCCCTAACTATCAAATGAGACTGATAATAAGAGCTATTGCAAGGATATCTATATATGTATATCTTTAATCTATATTTCTTATACACACACTCATGCGTACATACATGTATATACATGTATATGTATATGAACGCACATGCAAGTATGACCATGTATACGTACATATATACATATATAAAAATACATACATGCATACATTTACATTTATATGTGTGTATATATATACATATTTTTATGTGTCCATATATGTATATACACATATACATGGCCTAGCAC